>NC_134239.1:113780585-114080888 GCF_965152275.1 Natator depressus
ATAGATATGAAGAAAAGCCTTCTCTTGAACATATTTTTGAAGCAATTTAAATGGTAAGATTTGATGAGTACCTCATTGTTTGAATAAAATACAACAATGGCATGCAAATCAATTCAACAGAAATATTTTAGATCTGCTAAAATATCTTTAACAGGGAGTCAAAATGTGTTTTCTTTTAAAACAGTAAGATATACCTGGCAATATATTCCTGGACCAAGTCCCAGATTGTGCTATAGGACCTAAGGGTGAATGGGCTAAGCATCCAGACAGGGAATATTGATACATAATAACAAAGCAATCTTTCAGATTGGCGCATCTGCTGGGCATTAGTGACATAAATGTTAATTGCTGACATCAAATGTGCATGGAGATTCCTGACTGGAAGTTCTAAATCCATTCAATAATTTAAAGAAACACTTCAAGTAATTTAGACCCAAAATATAGTCAGTGTCTTGAGTCATCTTTTCTTTCAAGAGGAAAATACCCTACTAATTAATAATGTTGTCAAAATCATGGGCTGAATTAGCCCATGGGATGGTGCGAAGGGGAGGAGATCGCAGCAGGACCTTGGCCAAATCTCTTCCACAGAGATTTCCCCACATGATCACATGGTGAAGGTGTACTTTTTCCCCCCACACACACATACCCACCATGTAACAGGACATCTCCACTGGAGCCATGCTGCCATGTACTCCCGCCTGGGCATGGCTGCTCCAGGACCCACCTTTAAGAGGAAATCCATACCTTGGAAGGAATGTCCCGGAAAAGATAGGTCAGCCCCAGCCTGTACTAACTTAGTATAAATGCTGCTTTCTGTGTGGGATATAGGGGCGGAAGGATGGAGAGAATGGTATGTAGCCCATCCAGTCACTGCTTCCTCCCTCTGCATGGACCCCTAAATGTAGAGAGAGGCCCACGTGGGATCAGAGAGAGATTGGAATGGTGTTGCAGAGCTGGCTGAGCCTGCCCTTCCATTTGTGAGTGATGAGATCTATGTAAGCGTGACCTCCTCTGCTCTCAGCTTGGTGGTCATGCTCCATCCCAATTAGTATAGCAGCTGTGGTTTTGCAGAACCAACACCAGAATCTTTTTGATTCATGTCAAATGTATCTTGTTTCACCAAGTTTGGGACAGCAGGGAGAGGTCATGAGGGGGTTTGGATAAAACATTCTGGTTTGCGCCCAACCCAAACTAGTGACATGTCTTCATTACAACAGGAAGAGAGTTGTCTTTTGCTTTGACTTCTCTGAAAGGTGGGGCGGGAGGGAGGAAGGGGAGAGGAGGAAGCTGGGGGGATGAGAATCTTTCCTTATGATACTGGAAACTCAACCAAACTAAAAACGGAGCCCTTTTGGTTCAGTGTGCAAGCCAAGTGAAGTTCAAAATGTTGCCAAGAAACATAAACAAACAGCGACAACTACATTAGGCTTCTAAAATTCTTCCCATTTTAATAATCGAAGGGATATGGACAAATGGAAGGTTTGCCTTTTGCACAAGCTGAAAAAATGGATGGTCATAAGGCTCATTAAGTAACTTTAGGAATGGTTCCCAGTGAATAGACGTCATTTGAGGTGACTATGGTCTGCTTGAGCATAAGCTTTCGTGAGCTACAGCTCACTTCATTGGATGCATGTGGAAATTTCATACTGTGGAAAGTGTAGAAGATCTTTTTATATACACACAAAGCATGAAAAAATACCTCCTCCCACCCCACTCTCCTGCTGGTAATAGCTTATCTAAAGTGACCACTCTCCTTACAATGCGTATGATAATCAAGGTGGGCCATTTCCAGCACAAATCCAGGGTTTAACACGAACGTCTGAGGGGGGGGTGGGTAGGAAAATACAAGGGGAAATAGGTTACCTTGCATAATGACTTAGCCACTCCCAGTCTCTATTCAAGCCTAAGTTAATTGTATCCAGTTTGCAAATGAATTCCAATTCAGCAGTCTCTCACTGGAGTCTGGATTTGAAGTTTTTTTGTTTTAATATTGCAACCTTTAGGTCCGAGATCGAGTGACCAGAGAGATTGAAGTGTTCTCCGACTGGTTTATGAATGTTATAATTCTTGACATCTGATTTGTGTCCATTTATTCTTTTACGTAGAGACTGTCCAGTTTGACCAATGTACATGGCAGAGGGGCATTGCTGGCACATGATGGCATATATCACATTGGTGGATGTGCAGGTGAACGAGCCTCTGATAGTGTGGCTGATGTCATTAGGCCCTATGATGGTGTCCCCTGAATAGATATGTGGACACAGTTGGCAAGGGGCTTTGTTGCAAGGATAGGTTCCTGGGTTAGTGGTTCTGTTGTGTGGTGTGTGGTTGCTGGTGAGTATTCGCTTCAGGTTGGGGGGCTGTCTGTAGGCAAGGACTGGCCTGTCTCCCAAGATTTGTGAGAGTGTTGGGTCATCCTTCAGGATAGGTTGTAGATCCTTAACAATGCGTTGGAGGGGTTTTAGTTGGGGGCTGAAGGTGATGGCTAGTGGAGATCTGTTATTTTCTTTGTTAGGCCTGTCCTGTAGTAGGTGACTTCTGGGAACTCTTCTGGCTCTGTCCATCTGTTTCTTCACTTCCGCAGGTGGGTATTGTAGTTGTAGTTCACTCCGATGAAGTGAGCTGTAGCTCACGAAAGCTCATGCTCAAATAAATTGGTTAGTCTCTAAGGTGCCACAAGTCCTCCTTTTCTTTTTGTGGATACAGACTAACACGGCTGCTACTCTGAAACCTATGGTCTGCTTGTTGAGCCTGTATCTGTATGTGACTGAGTGATAGTAGGAGCTGCAGATGAACAATTCTTCCTTTCTCTTTTTTTTTTTTTTTTTTTTTTTAAGATTTGTTTCTAACCTGTCTTGACGGTTTCTCTCTTAGTATCATCCTATTTTTCTAGCACACCTATGATCCTAGAAATAAAGGTAGGTAAACACAGTAGAGGGGAAAAAGCAGTAACTTCCACTTGACCGTGATCCATTACTGATGCAATGTTAGCTGCAGAATCAGTTCCTCTTATTTTTGGCATGTTACTCCTAGTTCTCCTGCAGCTTTTAAGTCTTTCCTGCAGCTCGAATGAGGAGGTTGCTGACATGATTGAGAAAGGGGACAGGACCAAGTTTGATGCTGACACTCTGAAGCAGCTGATTAAGCTACTGCCTGAAAAGCATGAGGTATTGACACTATTTATTCATTCTTACATGTCTACAGTGTGCCTGGTTCTGTATAAAATACAGACGAAATCCCAGTCCCAGCTCTTAAGAGCTCACATTGTATGGGACAGATTCTGCAACTGGATCCAAGGGTGCTCTAAGAGGTAATGTGTCTTCCCATCTGGAGCTGATTGCAGGATCTGGCACTGAGACAAAGATTAGACAACATCACGCTGGGAGGTTCAGAGTGGATATCATTTTAAACACTGGGTTTAGCACAGTGGTCCTTTTAAATTGGCTGGGTGGTAGTCTAATGTTAAAATATGTTAGCACAGTGGTTTTCAACCTTTTTTTCATTTGCAGACCCCTAAAATTTTTTGAATGGAGGTGCAGACCTCTTTGGGAATCTTAGACATAGTCTGCAGACCACAGGTTGAAAACTTTTTGTTCTTTGGTAATGACCCCTTAGACATAGTCTGCAGACCCCCAGGCGTTCATGGACCACAGGTTAAAAACTACCGTGTTAACATATATAGGCTTCTCTAAAGAAGCCAGATTTCCAGATGTACTTCAGTAATAAGGAGGAAACTTTTAAGTTCAGAAGTGGCTGCCTAACTTGGGTGTATATTAATATTAATTTGTCTGGTGATAGATCCTCAGGACCCCCCCCCACCAGGTCACAGACCAGGACCCCATTGTGCTGGGTGCCGTACAAACACAGAACAAAAAGATTGTAAGCTCTTTAGAGCAGAGACCATCTATGAATTTGCACTCACAAAACAGTCCTTGCATGCCCAATTGCCCACCTTGTCCATGTAAATACTCATTGACATGTGCAGCATTAGGCGGTCGCTTTTGAAAAGTGGGCTGTGTGAGTATGGAATGCAATTACCAAATGCAATTATTAGTGTTAATGGATTTATTCCTTGTTAGATAGAGAGCCTGAAATCCTGCAAAGAAAAAGCAAAACTAGCAAATGCAGACCAATTTTATCTCCTCCTCCTTGGGATTGCTAGGTAAGGGAAATCTTCAGATTTCAACCTGTGTGTGTGTGTGTGTGAGAGAGAGAGAGAGTTCTTTCTCTCTCTCAACATGGATCCTCCCTGGGGACTAAACCCACAACACTAGATTCCTGTGCCTCTCCTGCTTAATCTTAAGTAGCAACTCCTCTATTTGCAGCTGTAATAGACTCCTTTCTTCTGTGCACCAGCCACTGTCAGGGGTCACATAATAAACACTAAATAGTGGATTATGTATGTGCCAGGCAGTATTTGACCAGAGGAGCAACCTTCCTGAATTAACTGGGCAGACTGGCAAATGTACAATCATCTTTGTACTATTTATGAGAACACTGTGACATGTAAATTGTAGTGGTATTCTACAAAAAATCTGAAGGTTTGACTATTCTGCATTCACAGAGAGACTGTTTTTAACATTCTGCAAAATGCTGCAGAAATTTATATCTGTCTCAAACTGCATTTACTGCTTTAAAATAACCCTTTTAAAATGCTTTCTTGCTATTCTAACATTTGTATACATTACTGTGGATCATTGTGCATCACTGAGAAAGATTCAGGATTTCCATGCAGGCAAATACTGCCTCTCATTTCAGAGGAGAAGTACAAACCCTAGCCAAAGCTATATAACAGGAAGCAGTGTGGTTTAGTAGACTGGGTCTCGGGAAACATGAGTTCTATTCCCATCTCTGCCACTTGCCTTCTGGGTGACCTTGGGCAAGTCATTTCACCTCCGTATGCTTCAGTTTCCCCATTTGTAAAGCACGTTGAGATCTACTGATGGAAAGTGCTAGGTATTATTATTTTATTACCATAATTGCAATGATGTGTTTTTTCTTGCGTAGGTTGCAATATGATGTTGCCTACGTGGGTGTTCTGGTGCTAGGGGGCATGTTTATAGGACACTTGTCTAAATGTCTCAGAGAAGGTTTGATTTATTTGTAATCTAATCCAATGAGGGAAATATCTCACGTGGTGGCATTAAGAGAACAAGATAACACTGCTGAACTAAGACCAGTGCAAATGTGTTGCTGTCATGCTAGACATGCTTCAGCTTATTTCTTGCATTGACTTTCTCTTTTAGCTACCAGTTGCGAATTGAATGTATGCTGTTATGTGAAGAGACAAGCAGTCTATTGGATTCGCTATGGCCCGAAGCACACATGATCAGGAGAGCCTGTGAAAGTAAGAGGGATGCAATTGTATCACTGCTTTGGCCTCAGAGCCAAGTGAAAACTCACTGTTAGTTGAAATGAAATGACACCTACAACCTAGGCTGGATGAGTCTCTTCATTATCTGAACAGGAAGCTCTGTGGGAGCACTAGCCACAGATTTCCCATTTCTGGAATATTTGATGCAGAACTGCAATTTGTACAGTTCAGCTGTGAGACGGCACACACAGAATGGGGGAATGCTTCTAGCAGATTGTGAGTAAAATATAGGTGTGCTGACTAACTCCCTACCAAAGATCTCCACTAGTGAGGGGGAAGGTCCCAAATTCTACATATAGACCACTTGGTTTTTGTTTTAATCTAGGCTTATTTTTGTGTGTACTCTTTTTTAAACCATTGGGAACATGCACAGCAAAACACCTGATGATGACCCTTTTGGCCTAATCCACTTCAGAAATTGTTCAAGCAGTTCTTCCTACTATTGATCAATTTATACACAGACATATTCTAAACATAAAGGGAAGATCAACTTTCCACACAACTATACAGTCCAAGCCTACTAGGGCCACTTTTATTCAACTTATTTATTCCTGTTTCTTTTTGTACTGGACAAACAAATCCTATGCCTGGCATGTTTCCAAAGCCATAAAAATACTGGCCCTGCCTACTCTGAGAAAAGTCCTTAAGGCAAGCCCTATTTAAACTTCAGGAAAATCCAATTTCCAGGTCTTCACTGAATTTATTTAAATCATCCATTTTAATTTTTTTAGCTCTTCTTACCAGTCACCGGCTGCCCATTTTCTGTCAGTTGATTCTTAAAGTTGGAAATTTTCTGAACTATGTAAGTAAGGCTTTTTAAAATCATTACATTTTTATAGATGGTAAAATATCATTTCAATCCAGTCTCCTGTGTATGTGTAAAATAAAAATAACAAAAATTGAATAATGGAGCTTTATTTATTTTAAGCTGAAACAAGGATTTTATTTTATTTTATCTATCTTTTTTAGGGGCGTCACACTGGAGATGCTGGTGGTTTTAAAATTAACGCTTTGCTCAAACTAACTGAAACCAAAGCAAACCAAACTCATATTACTCTGCTCCACCATATTTTGGAGGTACCGCTGCAGTTTCTTACTGGGAAGTTAGTCTTGCATGTAACATATTTTCAGATGTACATTCAGCTAATGTTAATGTGCTCTAATTTAAAATGTACCTCATTTACATTTTAAGATCTGCCCCTGTACCTGTTGAAGACAGTGGGAGCTTTGCCACTGATATCAGTGAGGACAGGATCAGATCCATATACAGTGATGTCTAAATTATACCGAGGTCCTGTTCTTGACTTAATGTATAAATGGCCATACTGAGTCAGACTATCTAGCCCAGAATGCTGTTGTATGACAGTGGCCAGTGCCAGATGCTTCAGAGGGAATTAACAGAACAGGGGAATTTATCAAGTGATCCAGCCTCTGTTGTCCAATGCCAGCTTCTGGTAGTCAGAGGCTTGGGGACCTACCGGAACATAGGGTTGCATCCCTGACCATATTGGCTAATAGCCATTGATGGACCCATCCTCCATGAACTTATCTAGTTCTTTTTTGAACCCACTTATATTTTTGGCCTTCACAACATCCCCTAGCAATGAGTTCTACAGGCTGATTGTACGCTGTGTGATGAGGTACTTCCTTGTTTGTTTTAAACCTGCTGCCTATTAATTTAATTGGGTGACCCCTGGTTTTCATGTGAAGGGGTAAATAACACTTTCACTTTCTCCACCCATTCATGATTTTGTAGACCTCTTTAATCCGCCCCTGACTAAGGGGCAATATTTTGGGTTTTGTGGGGCCCCTGAGCCAGAGCAAGTGGGGGCCCCTGAGCCAGAGCAAGTGGGGGCCCCTCCCCACCCCTTCCGCTTGCAGTCGCCCCCTCTCCCCCCGCGCTCTCCTGCTGGGGAGTGGAGGCTTGCAGGAGTACCAGATGGGCAGAGTGGAGCAAGCCCCCGTGCCCCGATCCCACTCCCCGGCTGGAGCGCTGGGTGGGCGGAGTTAGGCAAGCCCCCATCCCTCAAACCTGCTCCCTGGCAGCAGTGCCAGTGGATGGGTGGAGTGAGGCAAGCCCCCATGTCTCAATCCTGCTCCCTGGCAGGAGTGCTGGATGGGTGGAGCTGTCAGGTGCAGGTGCACCCATTTTTCTGGGGGGCCCCCAATTGGCCAGGGTGCCTGGGCACGGGCCCCATTGGCCCAATGGCTAATTTGCCACTGCCCTTAGTCGTCTCCCTTTTTCTTATCTGAACAGACCCAGGTTTTTAAACTCTCTTCATATGGAAGCTGTTTCGTGCCCTTAAACATTTTTGTTGCCCTTCTCTGTACCTTTTCCAATTCCAATATCTCTGTTGTTGTTGAAATGGGGTGACCAAAACGGCCCACAGCATTCAAGGCATGGGTGTGTCATAGATTTATATAGTGGGTTTTATGATCTTTTCTCTTATTTTCTATCCCTTTCCTAATGGTTCCCAACATTGTTAGCTTTTTCTACTGCTGCTGCACATTGAGCAGATGTTTTCAGAGAACCACCACAATGACTCCAAGATCTTTCTTGAATGGTAACAGCTAATTTAGACTCCATCATTCTGTATGTATAGTTGGGATTATGTTTGCCACTATGCATTACTTTGAATTTATCAGCTTTGAATTTCATCTGCCATTTGATTGCCCAGTCACACAGTTTTGTAAGATCCCTTGATAACTCTCCATAGTCAGCTTTGGACTTAACTATCTTGAGTAATTTTGTATCATGTGGAAACTTTGCCACTTTTTTACCCCTTTTCCCAGATCATTTATGAGCATGTTGAACAGCTTTGCTTCCAGTACAGATCCCTGGGGTGGGGGGACCCTGCTAATTACTTTCTGAAAACTGATGATTTATTCCTACCCTTTGTTTCCTATCTTTTAACCAGTTACTGACACATGAGAGGACCTTCCCTCTTATCCCGTGAGTGCTTAATTTGCTTGAGACCCTTTGGTGTGAGACCTTGTCAAGGCTTTCTGAAAGTCTAAGTACACTATATCCACTGGATCACCCTTGACCACATGCTTGTTGACCCACCCAAAGACTTCTAATTTTCTTGGAGGCATGATTTCCATTAATAAAAGCTTTTTTAATGTAATATCTCCTAGCTGCTCCTTTTGTCTCCTCCTATCTTTGCACCTTCATTCATGCTATTCCCATGCTGGGCCAATCTGCCAAATTAAATGAATTTTCTGTCCTCTATTAGTGAGAGACAAGAGGTCAGGTTCTTGCATCGCACGGGCCGGCTGGTGTACGTTGGCCACAAACCCTGGTGAGCACCACCCCAGTAAAAGGTGATTCTGCAAGTGGCGTAGAGCTGGAACAGAGGCTTGCATGGCCTGCATTCTCTCTGGTGCTGGCAAGGCAGGAAAAGGGGGTGTGGTTAGAAGAAAGGTGTCTTCAGGATGTTTCCTTTGCCGTGCCATTCCTGGGTTGTATTTTTTTGTCCCCTTGTAGGTGTAATAGGCCAGCGCAAATCAGCACAGTCATCAGGTTGCTTTGTCGACACAGTGTAAATGGAGAGCATCTATAGGAACACACTGGGGTCAGAGCAATTCAAAGGAAACTTTACTCACACACCTCTGATTTGACTTCTGTGCATTTTGGCCCTGCCCAAGAATCTGTTTCAAGAAGAGTTTCTTGTTAGGTATGTGGAGGGTCTAGCATGTAGCACTTACTATAAGATGCAGCATTTACCCTATATGTACCAATTATCAGATTTCAACATAGTAGAGTCAGATAAACTGATACTCCCCACGTGTACAATGTGTATGAGACTATTTAAGTCAATGGAGTAATAACAGGGCTAAACTTACCACAATACCTGTAAACCGTACTTTCTTAGTTCTCACTTTTTAAAATTAAGCGTCTCGGTGCCCACATGAGTAAGGAAATGCACTATACAAAATAAACAAATTTCACTTACATTTTAGGAAATCGAAAAAAACCATGCAGATCTACTACAGCTTCCCAGTGACCTTGAATGTGTTTCAAAGGCAGCAGGGTATGACTTTTTTTTTTTTTTTTTTTTTTTTTTTTTTTAAATCTTTAAGGGTGGGATCCACAAAAGTACTTAGGCACATAAACCCCAGACTTAAGTGCCTAAAATAGGCACTTAAGTCCCAGTTTTGGCTCTACTGAAATCCATAAAACTCCTGTCGAAGCCTGTAACCACCTAAACTTGCTCTGAGTCTATGTTTCCAGAGTCAGAGGTCCTGAGGTGCCTATAGTTCTGCCTCTGAGCATGTGCATTGCTGCAGACTGCCTAATTGCTCAGAGTGATTTCACAAACCAGTGGAAGCTGGGCATTCAGCTGCATAAGTCATATGCAAGGCCTGATCTGACCAGTGTGCATGCTCAGAGGCATCCTGCTGGATCAGGTCCGATTCAAAATCTGGCTAGATGAGGAGCCGCTGCCCTCTGCCTTATAACTTTGTAGCTCAGTGGTTGCAGCACTTTGCCAGGGATATGGGAAAGCCAGGTTCCATTTCCCCCTTCTCTGGCAGAGATGGAGAAAGGATGTGAACAAGAGGTTCCCACCTCTCAAGAGCAGTGCTCTAACCACTGAGCTATGGGATATTCTGGGGTAGGGCTCCCTCAGTTTCTCCTGCTAAAGCTATTCCACTATGGATAAATAATGAAAGAAAGACAGGACCCAGGGTCTCCCACCTTTTAGGGGGGTGACCATAATCACTGGACTACAGAGTCATTTTGTTTCTCTCTTTTGCCTAATGACTAAGTATTTATCCACAGAGGAACACAGTCATTGAGGGAACACCACATCAGAATTAACATTATAACTAGTGCTGATTTATGCTATATGCATTCACAAAAACTCTGTGGTATTCTAGGAGTCTGTTTTCCTTGCAGCTAGTCACTGAGAGAAACTGTAAATCTGAAGATGGACTCTCATGGTCAAGCAGTTGCTAAATTAAATGCAAAGAGCGTATTTTTAAGAAAATAGGTAGCATTTTGGCTTTAACTTAAATTCTGAAGAAGTAGCTTGCTAATGCTGTTGGAAGGTAAAAGTATAAATATTCCATTACCTAAAGTTCAAATATGAGTATTAGTATAAACATGCTCATCATATATTTATGAATGTAATGGTACTGGGGTTACGCCACTCCCTGAGAATTTTCAAAACAAATTTTCAAACCAAAAACCCTGTTGATTTAAATAGATATCCAAGTTTTTATCTGTAAATATGAAAGGGGGGGGTGGCTTTAATGCCGCTTTAGCGGTTTACATTTGGATGTACAGTATAATTCGGCCTCACATTATCAGGATACAATGCTTTGCCTACCATGAAGGGATAATCAGAAACTGGAAAGTATGTTTGGGCCCCTATGCTGCTGCCACATATGCTTTTTGAGGTTCCCCATGAGCACAGAAGTCCACCCACTGGTATGCTATTGCAGGACTGGGATTTTACATCCTTCCTCTGTTAACAAACCAGGCTAGTCATTATATTGTTTGCAATCCTCTTGGTTTACTACCTTCCTGTGGAATTTTCAGAACCAACTTTGAAGTTATGAAGGCAGAGGCAGATGCCCATTTAAAGAAACTTTTGAAAATTGAGCATAACATGTCATCAATAGATGATTTAAAAGCACAGTATGGAAAATCTATTCAAGTAAGTAACATGGGTCTGATCCATCTCATGCTTCCCTCTTCCAAGATGTCCTATATCTCTAGGAGGTCACAAACAGGTCAGAAAAAGGGGTGTGCCTTAATTCCTAGATGGGAGGAGGGTCCTGAACCCTTTTTCAGAGTTCATGTGCAGTCACAGTATGGAAATGGTTGAGAACCACTGGTCCATTTAATCCCCCCACCCCAAAAAAGCTAAAATTAAGCTTAGGATTCTATAGTACACAGATGTACCACTGCGGCATGACATCTTCTAGAAATGCCAAGGAGTTATTTGTGTTTTTTACTTGAAAAACTGTTCACATTCCTGAAGAACAGCAAGGTTCTTTTGTATCCATTTATAAGCATTGATTATCACGGGTCCAGTCTTACTCTGCTTAACTTAACATAACAGGATCAGGCCCTTCCTATGTTTAGAAAGTAGGTGCATCTTAAACAAAACTAAACCCTTGTGTATGTATTGCATATCTCCAAAGTAAATAATTCACTATCACACCATCCTTCAGAGTCTGTCATATTATGAAGAGATACTCTTAAAGCAGGGTAATATTAATTAAGGGCAAGGAGGCAGTCATGTTCCTCACAAATCTTCTGCTTAGCCATGTAATGCTGGCCATGAACGCCAAGTGATCATGTTGTGACAGTGACAATACATGATGTGTTGCAGGTAGGTAGGGTTCCTCAATAGTAACATACTTTTGAGGAAAACAACAATTACAAGTAAAGTAGCATACTGTAACCAGTTTTAACTTTCCATTAATTACTGTGTTTCCAAAGCAAGCAGTACTTAGAGTTCTGTCTGATTGTCTAAAAGCTATTGCACTGATTTGTTAACTACTTTGCCCCTCCCCTTGAGACTTCAGGGTAATTGAGATGCATGTTGCTTTTAACTTGAACAAATTGCATTGTAAATATGTCTCAGGACCATATAAACCTTTCAAAAGAACTGGAAGAGGAACTTGGCACCATTGCAAAGAAGAAGGCAGAACTTGCGGATTACCTCTGTGAAGATCGAAATAAATTGTCATTAGAAGATGTGTTTAACACAATGAAAACCTTCAGGAATTTATTTATCAAGGCACTAAAGGTGGTTTACACTTGTGAATAATTAGGGCTAGATTGTGATTTGAACTTATCACCCATGCATGGAAGTGTGAATTCCCCTTCTCTTCTAAGCCCCTTTACACAGATATATGGGCTACCCAGACCTTGGATCTGAGTACATAGGAGTCAGTGGGGCTGTTCACCTGCTTGTGTCCCTCCCCCCCCCCCAACCCCTTCCCAGCAGGTGTCCAGAGAATGGTTGAACAAACTAATACAAAAATCCATTATTTGTAACAAAGAATTAAGGACACTCCAATCTCTTGGGCTCTACTTAAAATGACTGGCTGGCCTCAGTGAAGTAAAAGCTAGTGATGTGTAAAAGTGAGTAAGCAAAACTGATACATTTTTAGAAGGGAGTGAAGATCATACTGAATAGCAAGCCTCAAAACATGGTAGGCAAGGCCTACCAGGTGTTTACTCTGAAGAGCCTTCATTCTACCACTCATCCCACAGCCCAGAATCTGAGTGACTGAGTCACAGCAGTGGGTATCAAGTGAAGAAGCGTGTTTGGAATAGCTTTTGCTTATAACTGCAAATATCTGCATCAGCTCTTCTCCAGTTACCTTTTCTCTTAGATGTTTTATTTAACATTCTATCTGGATGTTTGTATGTAGGAAAACCAAGAAAGGAAAGAACAAGCTACAAAAGCAGAGAAAAGAAAGAAATTGCTTGAAGAGGAGGAAGCTAAGCGTCAAAAAGGAGAATATGGAAAGATCAGTAAGTCTCACAAATGTATTTTGAAATTATTTGCTACTTTTAAAGAGAATGTATGTCTATATAGATGTGGATGATCTGATTTGTGACTGAAAAAGCGTTGGTTAATTTTCTAAGTTCTTGGCATACTTATTCCATCAGATATGAGAGAAATTTTAAAAAATACTAATTTTGAAGCCCTTTTTTTCACACAAGGATGATAAAAATGTACACACCTCTTTTCTTTTTCCCCTCACAATGGGGCTCGAGCTGAAAATAATCACTCACAGTAAACAATGCATTAGCAGAAATAGAGGCTAATTTAAGTTTGGAGGCTTCTGATTTCTTTGCGTTTCTTTTAATGCTCGTTTGCATCTTTTTAGGATATGACTCCATTAAGGAATATTTGAAACTAAGCTGTGGTGGGCAAAGCACATGTTACTCTTCCCCTTCTCCTCCCTTTTTCTGTCCTGATTAGGGCTTTGATTCAGTAAATGCTTAAAATTAAGCACATGCTTTGCTGAATAGGAACTGGATGAGTTGTGTTCTTAAAGTTAAGCATGCACCTAAGGGATATGCATTTTTAGTGTAAATGTGTACATGTGTAAATTTAAAATTCCATTTATATTTTAAGTTCACATTACATGAAGGTTTGTGCCAGTAAATCTGATCACTTGATTGTTCAGAGATTGAATGTAAAAGGAGCATTAGCACAGCTGAACGGGATTCATGTAAATGACTGGATGGTCTCACACAAATATTTTGCATTTTTCAACAAGCTCGAAGTAAGAATCTGTGGCCAAAAAAGCTCAAATCTTCTTTAGCCCTATTTGTTTTAACATCTATTCCAGTTATTGATCTTTAGAAACTTCTAAAGAAAAATCTGAATGTTGATAACCAACCACAAGAGGGCCAAGATTGTCATTGGACAGACTGTATTTCCAATGTGTTGTCATTAGCACATAACAGTACATTTAATGTAAACTTATATTTAATGTAGTCTTACTAATTAGAATCTACATTTTAGTGTAAATACAAAATAATTTAATATATTGGAAAGTTACTTAAATATAAAATTAAGAGTGAAATTTACCCCCCATGCAGAGAAACAGCACAAGGCCCTTCACCATTTAAGCTTTCCAAATTGGGTTTAAGAAGGACTCAAGCGGTGTTGACCCACTGCATCAGGGTGAATCCCATCCTATATGGGTATAACTCAAATGTGAGTTGGGAATCTGGACTGAAGTTTCTTCCTCAATATTTATTGCAGAAAACTGTGTGCCTAGCTGCTTCAGCACTTGTGGCCATTCTTAGCTGCAATTTCTATTCACATTGAGTTTTATTAAAGTAAGCTTGGGGACTATCAGCTCTGATAAAGTTAGAACCTGGGTGTTTTGTCTTATTTAAGCTCCCCTGAAAATTCCCATCCTATGTATACAACTCAGACATTTTTAGAATCATGGTAATGGTGTTTTAGGTTTTTTGTTTTGTTTTTAAGTAGATGAACTAGATTTCCGTTTTTAAGGAAGAAAAACTGGATGGCAATGGATTAAGTGAAGTCCTATTAGCATGTATGGACCAGATTCTTAGGCCTTGATCCAGCAGAGAGTTAAGCACATGCTTAATTTTGCTCAGTGAGTAGTTCTATTGGAGTAATTGAGACTATTCATATTGTATAACGTTAATTAAGTGCATAAATCTTTGCAGGATTGGAACCTTAATCTTTGATTTACTGACACGAATGACTGTCACAAGTTCCTTCAAGCCAATATCTGGTTTCTGTATCTGTGCATATAATTGAGGATCACATATCTGCGGATGACAGATGGGCTCTTAGCTGTAGCTGTCTCTCAGGATTTCAGAGCACACGGCATCAAAGTATTTTGATATGTATTATAATCTCATTCTTTATAGTTCAAAAAGGAGATGTGAGACCAGAAGCATGTGTCCCTGATGCCTTATTAGCAGATATAAGGGAAGGCTTTCAGCTATGGAAAACTACTAGGAACAAGTCTAAGCCAGAAATTGTTCCCAAAACCTCACCTACTGAAACTGGTAAGAGCACAGATCCAACTGCACCTGCAATGTGGCTACAACTATTAAACTCTAGTCTTCCATTAAACAATGCTAAAAAGATATAGGTTAGGATTTTCAAAGAAGCCCAAGGGAGTTAGGAAGCTAGGTCCCATTGAATTTCAAAGGAATTTAGGTACCTAGCTCCTTTAGGCTACTATTGAAACCTCAGACATAAGAGATTATCTGCATTATTTTTGATGCTTTATAATGGACAAGAGATTATTTCTCTACTGCTTCATTTTTCTTTAGCTTCTGTTATGTCAGCTTCCATTACCTGAAGTTACCAGACAGTTACATTGTTGAAGTGCATCACACCAGCTTGCTTCAAGAAACTAGTCTATATATTATGTGTGTGAGATGCTGAAATATTTGTTTTGCTCTAGTTAATCAAGTGAGAAATATGAGCTTATTTTAATGCAAACATGCATATATACACTTTCCTATTAGTTAGAATTTTATATGAACTAATTTAATTACATGTCTTGTGTCATGGTTCCTTCCCCACTCTGAACTCTAGGGTACAGATGTGGGGACCTGCATGAAAGACCCCCAAGCTTATTCTTACCAGCTTAGGTTAAAAGCTGCCACCACCAAAGTGTTACACAAAGAACAGGAAAAGTGCCCACTTGGAAACTTCTTTCCCCCCAAAAAATATCCCCCCAAGCACTACACCCCCTTTCCTGGGGAAGGCTTGATAAAAATCTTCACCAATTTGCATAGGTGAACACAGACCCAAACCCTTGGATCTTAAGAACAATGAAAAAGCAATCAGGTTCTTAAAAGAAGAATTTTACTTAAAGAAAAAGTAAAAACATCACCTCTGTAAAATCAGGATGGTAAATACCTTATAGGGTAATCAGATTCAAAACATAGAGAATCCCTCTAGGCAAAACCTTAAGTTACAAAAACAGGAATATACATTCCATTCCGCACAACTTATTTTATCAGCCATTTAAACAAAACAGAATCTAACGCATATCTAACTAGATTGCTTACTGACTTTTTACAGGAGTTCTGACCTGCATTCCTGCTCTGGTCCCGGCAAAAGCATCACACAGACAAACAAGACCTTTGTTTCTCCTCTCCCCCCTCACCCCCACCCCCACTTTGAAAATATCTTGTCTCCTCATTGGTCATTTTGGTCAGGTGCCAGCGAGGTTATCTTAGCTTCTTAACCCTTTACAGGTGAAAGGGTTTTTCCTCTGGCCAGGAGGGATTTAAAGGTGTTTACCCTTCCCTTTATATTTGACATCTTTTCAATACTGGCAATAGAAGATGTCTTTCATATTGGACTGTCCAATGACAAGTGTAAGCAACAAAGATACACACACAAAAGAGGAGGAGTAGGGGTTGGTTTAAACATCTGGTGTTAACTTATATTCATCTTATTTTTATACAAAAGCAGAAAGTAAAATTCTGTTAAATTGATGAAAAGCAATACAGAGTTCAACGTATGGTACAGAAGTTCCACTGAATTAAAAGGGCCTGTCCTGCTGTCTTTGTGCTCTCAAACCAGCCACTGACTTCTAGAGCTGCAGAAGCAGACCCCAAAACCAGTTTCTTAAGCAGTGTTAATTTTTAGTGAGAGCCAAATTCTGCAATCCTTTCTCAGGTAAAATTCCAATTGTCTTCAGCAAGAAAGGACTTCAGCGTTTGGTCCTTAAATAATAAACTCGGAGGTGTCAAAATGGTCAGCATCAATTGGAGAAGTGTGACTAATTGTTCACCCTTATCTACTACTTACAATGGTGGAAGATTCCAAGCTGCAAGTGAAACCAGTTGAAGGGAAATGTAGTTTTGTTGTTTGCTTCTTCTTTCCTCTTTGATCATTGATTTGCAGTGATAAAGTGTAATAGTGGTGAAAAAGTACAAAGAATAGGCTGCAGGAAACAAGACACAGAAACTGAGTGTCTGATAATTAGTACTTTGAAATATAATGTAAAATCTTGACTGTTTGTTAATGGAGCATCATTTAAAAATAGATATACATTGTATTGTTTTCTATTTGTACTTGATGCATATTTTGTTCTTGTCTTTGTTCATCTCAGTACAATGCTAAACAAAGTTGCCTGCTGTGTATGTTTTTTGTTTTCTATGAAGAAAAAATGGTCATTCTTTTACTAAACTGAGCCCTCCTGGTCTCTCTAAGCATACCCCTTAGCTCTCAAGCCTCTAGAGGTCACCTGTCTCTCAGGGTGGAATCACATGATTCTCTCACTCTCAGACCTGGCTCTGGGTTGCAGTCCCCTGGTACTAACTGTGATTATCTCAGCAGGTCTGACCTAGACACAGACCCTGCAGTCCTGTATCTTCCAGAGCAATGACAGTGATAATCAGTGACCAAACAGCCTTCTGAAAGCAAAGTATCATTTATTTACAACAAAAGAATTTCAGAGAAAACATACGTTGAAAACAATGAACCACCCTATATATATACACCATATATGTATAATGTCTGCTTATGAAGAATCTAACCATCTCACGCATAGGGACCCTGGAAGGACTAATGCTGTAGACTCTTCCACAGAGCCCCCGCTCTGTCAGGTGTGTCCCTGTCAGAGTTCACTGGCAACACCCTGCACAGCCCTTGGCAACTCACCCCTCTCCTTTTCCTCAGAAGGCTTTTTAAGTGTTCTTTTGATCTCTAGCCTCCAAGCCTGATACAACAGCTGTGTCACTTCTGCCTGGAGTCTGGAAACCTGCCATTGTTTGCAGGGCCGGCTCCAGCTTTTTTTCTGCCCCAAGCGGCGAAGAAGAGAAAAAAACAAACCCCGATTGAGCTGCTGCTGAAGAGGAAGGGAGGGAATGAAGGACCTGCCGCTGAAGACCCGGACATACAGCCCCTTTCTATTGGCTGCCCCAGGCACCTGCTTCCTTTGCTGGTGCCTGGAGCCAGCCCTGATTGATTGGTAACTGCCCCCCAATGTTTGCTGGGAGGTTGCTTATCTGAAACCATTGTGTTGCCTTCCTGTTTGTTCTTCCCACAGTCCCCTATTAAGCATTCAGACAGGAAAGTCTAGTAACCCCAATATACAATACCGTCCCTTCACTGACCAGTCACATATCATGTTCATCAAATGGTTATGTCTCAGTACATCATTACATATCAGCTCCATGTCTATTACACTACCTCTCTTCTTTTCTTGAATGCTTTGACAGGTAGGGAATTAATTTAAATCTCAATTTCTTTAACTATTATCATTAGGCAGAAGACTTTGAGGAAAAACCTCAGTGTAGACAAGAGTGTGTGAGTGCATATGAGCCTAAATAGTTCTAAATATACTAGGAATCTTGTAATTTCTATAGAAAGTGTAAAGATTGTGTGCTCCATCCCTCAGCTCTTACAAATTCATATCGGTCCATGTGACCAAGAAAGTTCAGTATTCAACACAGTGAGACGTTCCCCCTCTGGTGTTATCCGGACCGGTGATCTGCTAGTTCACTCCAATCCTTGACTCTGGAAGTCAGCCTTACCTTGCTCTGCTGTGAGAACCCCCACTCCTGGGCTGTTCACGCACAGCCTCTAGCATGTAAACTGCTCCTTGGATTGTGCTACCGAATGACACTGGCCAATATCTCTGGTCCCAGACACAACTCTAGGAACCTCTGTCTTGCAGTGTCGGGTTATGCCTGCTGGATGCTGCAAGCTTATATGAGTTTGTCAATTTAACAAAGAAATTGATATGTAGAATCATAGAATATCAGGGTTGGAAGGGACCTCAGGAGGTCATCTAGTCCAACCCCCTGCTGAAAGCAGGGCCAATCCCCAATTTTTGCCCCAGATACCTAAATGGCCCCCTCAAGGATTGAACTCACAACCGCAGGTTTAGTCAGTGCTCAAACCACTGAGCTATCCCTCCCCCCCAGGTTTGTTATCCCAAGGGGAGTCTCTGACATGCTTCAAACCAAACGCACTGCTTCGGGTAGAATAAACAAAGATTGTTTAACTATAAAGATAGATTTTAAGTTATTATAAGTCAAAACATAAGTCAGATTTGGTCAAATGAAATAAAAGCAAATGTCATTCTAAGCTGATTTTAACTCTTTCAGTGTCCTTACAAACTTAGATGCTTCTCACCACAGGCTGGCTGGTTGTTCTTCAGCCAGGCTCTCCCCTTTGATCAGCACTTCAGTTGCTTGGTATGGTGGCTGTAGATGTAGGTGGAAGAGAGAGCACGAGCATGGCAAACATCTCTCCCTTTTTTCATGTCCTTTCTTCCCTCTTGGCTTTGCCCCCAGCTTCCGAGTCAGGTGAGCATTACCTCATCACAGTCCCATACTGACCAAAGGACGGGGGATGACTCACTCGAACAGATCCTTTTGCTGCTGCCAGTGTCCTTTGTTCCTGTGAGGCTAGGCTGGGTTTGTCTCATACTTGCCCTTAATGAGGTATGAACTGCCTCTCTGCTCTTGGAGAGTTTTTTCCTGGGCTTATTTTAAGCCATGAGGATACATTTTCAGCTTCATAACTATATACATGAAATTATAACTATAACATTACTGTAACAATTACTATAACATCACTATAACAACAATGCTCAGTGCATCGTGAGCCTTCCGAAGACACCCAACATGATAAACTTTGCATTGGATACCACACAATCATTTTATAAAGATGACCATGGGGTGCTGGGTGTTCCCCCAAGGTACAGAGCGTCACACACATCCACACAATGATGGAGAACCATGTGCATGAGGCCGGAACACGTTTTGTGATCTTCCATCCACCTTTCCCTCAGCGACACAGCCCCATGTGTCTCAAGCCAAAAGCCGTTGTGTCCATTCCCTCCCCACCGACACACACGTACACTGACACAGTTCCTTAGGTCTCAGGTATTAATGTGCATGTGTGACACCTCCAGTGACATCGCCCCGTCCAGGGGTGCTGGAACAATTTGTATAGCAGGGGTGTTGAGGGCCATTGAACCAAGCTGTAAATCTTATATATCATGGAAACCACTTCAAACGAGGTGGGTGCAACAACACCCCCCACAACTCTAGTTCCAGCACCTATGGCCCCATCTACCACAGGCTGGAGTGTCTGTCTGTCCCCAGTCAGGGTCATCACTTGCTATGGGGAAAAGGCGGCAGTTGCCCTTCTGACATTTATTCCCGCCCCCCCCCCCGCCCAACTTTTAATAGGTCCATATGCTCCACTTTTTGCTCCACAACCACTCCAGCCTTTTCAGGATATAATATAATCACGTATAACCTTATATATGCTGACACACCCTTGCTCCCTCCTCATACAGACAGAATTTGCCTGAAATAATGCCCCTGTCCCCAGTGACACAGCCCCATGTGCCTCAGGCTGGAGTGTGTGTGTGTGTGTGTGTGTGTGTGTCTAGTGACACAACTCCAGTGCCTCAGGCTGGAGTGTATGTCCGTCCAGTGACACAACCCCGGTGCCTCAGGCTGGAGTGTGTATTTCCAGTGACACAATCCCTGGTGCCTCAGGCTGGAGTGTGTGTGTGTGTGTCCAGTGACACAACCCCTGGTGCCTGTGACTGGAGTGTGTGTTTCTGTCCATCCAGTGACTCAACCCCTGGTGCCTCAGGCTGGACAGGGAGTATGTATGTGTCAGTGTAGTGTATCCAGTGACAGTCCCCCCGTCCCCCCCCCCCCCGAGCGTGTGTCCGCTCCGGCTGGGGCCGGCCTCTGCGTCCGCGTGCCCCTCACTGCCCGCCCCCGCCCCTCCCGCGCTCCGGGCTGGCCGGGCCCTAGGCAGGCGGCTGGCGCGTCAGCGCGCGGGGCGGGCTCGGGGCCCGGCTAAAGGGGCGGCGGGCGCGGCGGGGTAGCGCGCACACAGCCGGGCTCCGGGGCGGGCGGCGCTGAGCGAGCCAGGCAGGCCCCATGGCCACCAGCCGGGCGTCCAACGGCCGCGCCGCGCACCCCAGCGCGGGGCTCAAGCGGGCGCGCGGCGAGCCGGCAGGCAGCAGAGTGACCGTGGTGCTGGGGGCGCAGTGGGGGGACGAAGGCAAAGGGAAGGTGGTTGACCTGCTGGCCACCGAGGCGGATATCGTCTGCAGGTGCCAGGTGGGTGCAGGGGGGCGGCGGCGGGGGCCGTGGGGGCTCGCAGGGGGCAGGCTCCGCGGCTCTCATGTGCGCTGTGGCGTCTTGCTTGGCTCCTGGCGTGTTTACCCTGGTGCCTTTATTAATTATTATTATTCTCTTCGCTCCGATTTGCCGTTTCTCTTCCTCTCGCTTTTCTCGGGCCCTTGTTCTGTCTTTTAATCCCTCTGGCAACTTCTCTCCTCCCCTTTCCCCGGATCCCTTTTCTCTTTCTCCCTTTTCTCTCTCTTTCGGGTTCCCCCTTGTCTCTTTCTAGCTCCAGTTTTTTTAATCTAATCTATCTATCTGATCTCTGGTATCTTTCTCTTTATTTCTGATCTCCCTCTATCTCTGATATTTCTCTTTGTCTATCTCTGATCTCTGCCTTTCTCTTTCTCGGCCATCTCTGATAGGTCTATCTATCTCTGATATCTTTCTCTTTATCTCTCTGTTTCTGCCATCTCTCTCTGTCTCCCTTTACCATCTCTGCAATCTCGTTCTGCCATCTCTCTCTCTCCTCTTTTCTTTTCTAGGCATTCGCATTGTTTCTCTCTCCTCCTGTCCCCCACTCTCTCGTCCCCTGTTGTCCTTTCTCTCCCTTGCCTCTGTGCTCGAGGAGGAGGTGTGATTCTTCCCCAGGACCGGGCTGGGAACCTTCCCCCTCCTCTGGTTGCAGATTGAAATGTCACTGGGAAAGGGAAAGAGTCCTGAACTATAAATATAAATAGCTGAGCGTTCATGATAAGAGACACAAGATCCCGATGTTCAGACAGGCATGGGCCGTGACTGAGCAAGGCGTCTGCTGCCGTCTGATAGCGGCCCGTCTGCTGGCTGGGGACGCGATGCATGCAGCAGGTGTCAGATGATTGCCTCTTGGAGAAAAGGTTGCCTAAGGTGACCAGAAGTCGGAGCAGCTAGTGTTTCCTGGTGGCCTGCCCTCTCCCCTCCTTGCACTACGTCCTCATGGTCGATGGATGCTTGCCCCTTTGGGAAATTAATCTGGCTGGGTTCTGCAGGAGCCCTACATTTCTGTCCCAAGATCTTTCGCTGAGCAGCCCTTTCCACTCAGTTGACCACTTGCACTTAATGGATTTAATACTACTCCAGTTTTGTTATTGTGTAAGGGAGAAATTACTAAGTAGTTCAAAGACTGGTCATTAATAAATCTTAGTTTTCTTCAGTTTTGCCACCACGTGTTTTGGATGGGCAGATCTTCCCTGCAGAATTGCTTGAAACTTCTTTTAAAAATATTTTGAAATAGAATATGTATAGTGAAAATAGAGAAAGGAAGTAGCCACTTGAAGTATTTTTGTGTGGTCATGGAACTTATTACACTGCTTTGCTTAGATTTATTTCTGATTTGGTCTGAATACTAAATAGAGTATAGTTCGCAAAGGCTCAACACACAGAGACTTGTTTATTATAAGCTAAAGAATGTGGACATATTGTATACAATATACATAATCTTAATTACTTAAAAAAAAGATAGTCAAAGCATGAATCATGAAAGTGCTTATGCAAATATAGTTACAATGCTTATCTGAGGAAGAGCTCTGTATAGATGGAAAGCTTGTCTCTCATACCAACAGAAGTTGGCTCAATAAAAGATATTACCTCATCCATCTTGTCTCTCTTATCTTTTAACTGTTATAATTATTTCTATAAATTTTATTCTGATTGTATTCATACAAGTTCAGCTCAGTTAACAGGTTATATGAACTGTTTCGGTTTTAAAATGCACAAGGACAAGCAGTGAAAAGCACTGATATCCTTGAAACTGAGAACCCCAAGGACATTTCCTAATTAAATAAGTTAAGTAAATAATATTTAACTTATGTGTCAAAGTTTAAGAATGTGGGTAAAGTATTTTCAGTTGGTATGGATCTTGAATCCCCTTGGCAGGTTCTCTCTACAAATGGAGACTAATGAATGTGCATTAATATGACTGTACTTAAGGTTCCTCCACAATTTTCTGTGTCAACTTTCATAAGCAGCAGAGTATACCCTGGTTTTAGAACCACTTTAGGAGACTGAGGCAGGGAATTGGCTTGAAAAGCTTAAAACTGGACCTGGAAACACACTTTATTTAGGCCCTAATCCTGCAAATTTGTAAGCGTGCTTAATTTTACTACTGTCAGTAGTACCACCACAGATGGTAATAAAGTTAAGCACATATAAATAAGTATATATGTGGCTGGAGGATTTGGGTCTTAATGGGTGGTGGTTGAGGGAAGACTTTAGTCATTTTGAAGGGAAAAATAAAATTAGAATAGCAATTTTTTATATTTGAGTGGCAAAAAAGTAGAAGTAGACATCTTAAGGTGCTTTAATTTAAAAGTGGTCTTTTTCCAAATAAAATATTTAAAGTGCTAATCTGGATTACAAATTTGCTATTTAGAGAACAACATTTTTAAAAGATTGTCAACTTAATCATATATTGTGAATAAATCATTTTAGCTTGTGTTAATAGTAACACTATAGATTATTAAAATGGAAAGAATTTTAAAAATCCTGTTTAATTTTGACTATCTTGTTTCTTTACTATTTGTCTCCTCATTGGCAATGAAAATCAAAGAAGTCTTTTTCACTTGTGTTTATAGTCAGTTTCACATTCAAGGAGACAGTTTTGTAAACACATAAGCATGTGTGTAACTTAACTCATGAGAATTCAGATGGAATTGCTTATGGCAGTAAAATTATACACATGTTTAAGTGTTTGCAGAGTCAGAGCCCAAGTTCTCAGTATGGCAATGTTTGGTTTTCAGGCTCTGGGCATAGACAATTGGGACTTGGATTGTTCAGGATTGCATTAGTAAATAAAGGAAATACTGAATTTGGAACAGAAGTTCATTAAATTTGTTTATTTTTAATAAACGGAGATAAGTTATGGTACAAAATGCTCACTAAAGTGATATACAACAGCTTGTTGTATATTATTGTTGTAAAACTTTAACCCCCTCCCAATTAAAAAAAAACTGCCTACTCTCCTGACTGCAGAGAAATGTTTATTTCTTTTAAAACAGTTGTTTCTGCTGGAATCAAATCTTTATGTCGTGGGAACATATTTTCTGGTCTAAGGTTTGTAAAGTATTTTCCTTTCTTTTTAATAGAATTTAAATTTGGGGCCAAATTTGTTTCTCAGGATCCCCTTTAAAATAACATTAAAAAAATTAATGTGGATTCTAACTGGAATTTTTAGTATGTGGATTTATTAATGCAAATCTGTGACAATCAGATTCTCATAGATCTCAGCCAGGGAAATAAAGCAGAAGTCACAAGGACTAAATTAAAAGTGGAAAGTAGGGATAGTCAGGAACTCTGGAGGTCAGCTGGAGAACATCCAGGTTCTTCTTCTCCATTCTGTCTTGCTTCTCCATATCCACGTGGGAAGTCTGCAGTCACCCGGGCAGAAAAATCTGATTGTGCATTGGCCAGCTGGATTCTGCAATTCTGGCTGTGTTTGCAATATTAAATTTCGAAGGAATGGCTGATTCCCAAACTTTTTTGGTCACATTGTTTCAGGTGAGTTTTTTTTTTTTAATGCATACTTAAGATATCTGCCCTGTAATTTATCTCAGTTTTACAACAAGCAGAGCTCAAAACTTTAGCTTTAAAAAAAAAAATGAAATTTTAGGATGAAATCCTGATCCAATTGAAGTTAATAACAAACTTCCATTGAAGTTAATAGGGCCACGATTTAATCCCTGTAGTTCGCAGAATACAGCAAAATAAATCCTTGTGAGTCTCTTCTAGTTCAGCAATTACTTTTGTGCTTCTATAAATATGAAAGATTGTTACCTAGCTATAATCATGGACCATTCTAGGGGGCATGTTTTCAATCTCCCTTAATTAAAATGCCTGCCAGATATATGAGCAAATCTTATTGTATATGCAAACCCACAGAAGCAAGCACAAAAATGCATTTTATGTACAAATAAGTTTAATGACCCTAACTACAATTAGCTTTGTGTAAGCATACAAGTGGGATTACATACACATTCAGAAACCTGGATTTGTGTATTAGAGGTGGGCAACAGAAAATTTGGTCCCACAAATTTAACTCAAAGCAAAATTCAGAAATAAGAACATAAGAATGGCCATACTGGGTCAGACCAAACGTCATCTAGCCCAGTATCCTGTCTTCCAACAGTGGCCAATGCCAGGTGCCCCAGAGGGAATGAACAAACAGGTAATCAAGTGATCCATCCCCTGTCGCCCATTCCCAGCTTTTGGCGAACAGAGGCGAGGGACGCCATCTTACCCATCCTGGCTAATAGTCATTGATGGACCTATCCTCCATGAATTTATCTAGTTCTTTTTTGAACTCTGTTGTAGTCTTGGCCTTCACAACATTCTCTGGCAAGTTCCACAGGTTGACGGTGCATTGTGTGAAAAAAATCATTTTTGTTTGTTTTAAACCTGCTGCCTATTAATTTCATTTGGTGGCCCCTAGTTCTTTTGTTATGCGAAGGAGTAAATAACACTTCCTTATTTACTTTCTCTACTCCAGTCATGATGTTATAGACCTCCATCATATCCCCCCTTAGTAGTCTCTTTTGCAAGCTGAAAGGTCCCCGTCTGATTAATCTCTCCTCAGCTGGCAGCTGTTCCATACCCCTAATCATTTTTGCTGTCCTTTTCTGAACCTTTTCCAATTCCAGTATATCTTTTTTGAGATGGGGCGACCACATCTGCACACAGTATTCAAGATGTGGGCGTACCATGAATTTATATAGCAGCAATATGATATTGTCTGTCTTATTTATCCTTTTCTTAATGATTCCCAACATTCTGTTTGCTTTTTTGACTGCCACCCCACATTGAGTGGATGTTTTCAGAGAACTATCCACAAGGACTCCAAGATCTCTTTCTTCAGTGGTAACAGCTAATTCAGACCCCATCATTTTATATGTATAGTTGGAATTATGTTTTCCAGTGTGCATTGCTTTGCATTTATAAACATTGAATTTCATCTGCCATTTTGTTGCCCAGTCACCCAGTTTTGTGAGAGCCCTTTCTAGCTCTTTGCAGTCTGTGGAAAAGTGGGCTAATGTTGGCTTCTTCTGTCTAAGAACGGTAACACCCACAATATAAAATACTGTGCATTAATCTTGGCTCCCTACAGTAACTACACAGAGTGGAATAAATTAAGGGTTTAGCTGAAAATATATAATCTTTAGTAAAAAAAAAAATCTTTAACGTGCAGGTGAGTTTTTGGGGGCATGTCAGGCTTTTGACTAATAGGGTATCAGGCATAAATGTGAAAGTTCATTGATTTTTAGCCTTCACCACATTGCAAGATGCAGCACCTAAGGGTAGATTTCTAGTGTAAAAACATTTTAAATAGTTTGGATACTCTGCATCAGTGACTCTCAACCTTTCCAGACTACTGTACCCCTTTCAGGAGTATGATTTGTCTTGCATACCCCCAAGTTTCAGCTCACTTAAACTACTGGATTACAAAATCAGACATAATACAAAAGTGTCACAGCACAATATTACTGAAAAATTGCTTACTTTCTTATTTTACCATATAATTATAAAATAATTCAAATCTAAATATTGTAGTTACATTTCAGTATATAGAGCAGTACGAACAGTCATTGTTTGTATGAAATTTTAGTTTATAGTGACTTAGCTGTTGTAAAACTAGGCAAATAGCTAAATGAGTTGAGTACCCTCTGGAAGACTTCTGTGTACCCCTGGTTGAGAACCACTGCTCTGCAATCATGTTAAGAATGACAGAAGTTCTATAATGCCATGGTTACCAAACTGCTGTTCATGGAGAATCTTTGTGGTATGCAGTGAGCTGAATAGTCACATGATGCTGGCTCTCTTCCTTGTTTTCAGGAGCTAAATTTAATTAAAAGAAGCTAACAATACATTAGAGAGACTTCTCTAAAATTTTCCTTTTTATACATAGTTGCCAAAGGGATGTTGCATGATCTCAAACAGGAGAGGGTGTGCTTTGCACTATCTTGGGAAAAAGTTTGTGAGAATCTTTCTTGTAGTATGTTTTCACACTGTGAAAATGTTTGTAAATTCCAGCTGTGATGCATATCATGCAATTAGAGCTGTCAAAAATCATTTGACACTTTTCCGACCAAAAAAGATTAATATTTTTTATTTTGTCAAAACAGAAATTTCCTCAATAGTCATTTTCTGATTTTAGGTTTTATTTTGAAAAACTAAAAATGGTTGTTTGATTTTCAGTTGCCAAAAACTCAAACTTTTCTGATGTTTTCAAATTTCAGCAAACAATTTGGCCAGATCCACTGAAATGTTTATGAACTTTGTTTTTTACAATCTATAGGGAAAAAAATGTTGACAAAACAATTCCATCCACACTTTTCATGGAGAGGGAAAATGAGTTTTCATTATAAGAAAGGCTACACTGCTGATAAATCCTTCATGTGGTCCTCTTTTAAGAGTCAGTAAATGTAATGGATTTTGTGGAACAGACTGATTAGAGTAGCAAAGTATTGCTATACAGCATTTATGCACCTCCCTAATTTCAGTCTGAAAGAAGTAAACATTGATTCAACAATAGTGACTAGTCCAATAAGATAATAAGATTAAAGATTCACTCCTCTATTAGAGGCTGCTTTTCCCCTCTGTCACAGGTCATGCATGCCCTGTCCCCTTTTGGGATGGGGTACGGGTTGTTATAGGCTCACAGGCATGTCTGCACAACCCCTCTGGGTCTCAGAGTAATGTGGCCAAACAGCCAAAGTCAGTCTACCTGCCCTTGCAATCAGGGCTGCGGAGCCCAGGTAAGCAGAGCAGCCCTCACAATCAGGGCCCAAGTCAGCAGAACTGGTGGGGCTGGGCTGCCACCCCAGGGTGGGCAGCAGCCAGGATAGGGGGATCCACACGATCAGGTCCCAACCCAGGGCCCTGTCAGTGGCAGTGTTGCCCACCACCAGCTCAGCAGGGATCCAGCCAAAATACATCCAGGTCTCCAAACACCTCCTCACAAAGCCTCCCTGAGTTACTTCCTATCCGCTTCTCTGCAGCTTGTGGTCTCATGGTTTCCCCGTTCTCTCCTCCTTCTGTGGTTTCTGGAGTTAGTGGGTAACTGCCATCCGGCTGGCCTCTGCATCATGGAGTATCAGCAGTCTTTCAGCAGGAGTCTGCAGCAAACCTCCTTCCTCACCTGCAGTCAGCCTCAAATGAACTGGGCTGCTCCCTTTATACCTGGCCTCCAGTCAGAGCATGCCCAGCAGGGCTGAGGGGGCGTGGCCTCCTCAGCCCAAAGAGAGGAATTAACTCCCGCAGTCCCAGTGTGGGGCATGCACGCCCTGTTACACCCTCCCATCCATGCCAAACAGTTGACTTGTGAGATCAAGACATTTCTAGCTTCCAGATGTCTGGAAGGAAGGACTCTTAAAGGATTCCTGAAAAATACAACCTGGCAGCTCATGTCAAAATTCTTTTAGGAATGGGAAGTAGAGATGGAACTCCAGTTTAGTGGAGGTGGCTGCTGTAAGAGTTAGCCCAGTTCCATAAGCAGTGGGGAAAAGTTTGCAAAAATCTATGGCTTACAAAAATCTACCATCAGGGCAAGTGCTATCTATTATTAGTTGTTCTCTGGATATATAGGAAAATTGTAGATAAATCACCTTGTGACGTTATTAATATAAACTGTGACCGTATAGATCATTGTTGCAACCAAGGTCATATAGTGGCACCAAATCTTGTACAAGGAAGGTCCAGTAAGGTGTCTATGAAAAGGTTATGATTTGCTGGTTATGATTATGCTATCTATATGCGGGTATCATTTTTGTATTTAGAGTTATAGGTATTGGCTCTATACTGTCTGTATTTCAAACTTGTGCTATGCTTCTGGGTGAAACCCCAGACAATTTGGCATCAGCACTGCCTAGCCTGTTTGATGGCCCATTAAGGACCATCAGCTGTACAATTGACCCATTGAGAGAAGGCAGATACACCTTGTGACTCAGCAAGGCATGCAGGGACGTGCCTATGGACAGAATTCTAAGGTTTTTCCATGCCATGTGTTGGGTAGTTTGTGTTTGGACCAAAGGAAGCATAAGCATAAGCAAGGGACTATAAAAGGCAGCTGCACCATCTACATTTTGTCTTCAATCCTGCTTCTTACCTCTGGAGGAACTTTGCTACACTGAAGCTCTGAACAAAGGACTGAATGACCCATCCAAGCTGTGGATGTACTCCAGAGACTTGATTTGAGCCTGCAGTTTATTCCATCACTGCTACAAGCCTGAACCAAGAACTTTGCCATTACTGGATGTAATTGATTCCATTTAACCAGTTTTAGCTCTCATCTATATTTCTTTCTTTTTATGAATAAACCTTTAGATTTTAGATTCTAAAGGATTGGCAACAGCGTGATTTGTGAGTAAGATCTGACTGGTATATTGACCTGGGTCAGGGGCTTGGTCCTTTGGGATTGGGAGAACCTTTTTTCTTTTAATGGGGTATTGGTTTTCGTAACCATTCATCCCCATAAGGAGTGGTGCTGGTGGTGAGACTACGGAACTGGAGTATCTGATGGAATTGCCAGTGAGGTAAAACCAAAGTCCTCTCTGTTTGGCTAGTTTGGTATGCCTTAGTAATAAAGGACACCCAGCCTTGGACTGTAACTGCCCTGCTCTAAACAATTTGTCCTGAATTGATACTCTCAGTAGTGTCCCACTAAAGGCAGCATCATTATACACCTGTATCCAAGTTGGATTATTTTCCAATTAGGAATTGTCTCAGCTTTACAATAAAAGGAATGTCAGGCATGGATAGAAAGATAAAAATCATGGGTGATATTAGTGACGAAGGCAAAGTGCTGTAATTTAAACAGATAATGTAAATCCCATAATCTCTTGTTATTTCTCAGTTGTGACCCAGCAGTTTACAAACTCCTTTGTACAGAAGAGGTTATGAACAGCACATTAAAATGAAGTGTATCAGATGTTATCAAGTGAGGTGTTGAAAGATTATCAAATAAGAAAATCTAGGGGAGAGACTGGGCTTCAGATAGAAGTGTAAAGACTAGCAGGACTTGAATCCAGCATCCCCACACTGCCACCAGCTATAACCTGGCTACTCCCTGTAGCCCACAATCCACAGACATTTGATGCCACAGGAAGTTACACCTCAAGGGGTCTGATTGACAATGGTCTTAGCCATCCCTGATTGGCTCCTTGTCCCTATATAAGCCCATGGAGCATCCCAAGAAGTGTCCAGGTAACAGTATGGATCCTTTATGAGCTACCCTGCTTCTCTGTTCCTGATTGCCTTGTATTGACCTTGGCTCTGACTTGGATTCTGACTCCTGATTGACCCCTGGAATTACCAACACAGACCCTGAGACATGGTATTGATTCTCAGCCTGATTCCTGACTCTGTCTCTGACCCTCAGCTTACCTCCTGACTCTGACTCTAGCTTGGCCCTCAGCTTGACTCTTGACATTGATACTGGATGTGACCCCTGGCTTCAGTTCCAGAATCCTAAACTCCTGCCACTAGTCCTGCCTTCCTTTGCCCAGGATTCTGATGGCTTGCCTGGACCATCCCTAACCTGTGGAGAAGGCTGTCCCTGTTGGACATCGAGGCAGTGGGTTGCCCCCTTCCCAACATGTCCCAAGGGATCCTAGACACAGCTGAATGGGGTGACAGCCTGCAGGAGGAGCTTCCCATATTGCAGACACAAGTGGTCCAGCTCTTGTCTGTGAACCAGACCCTGTAAGTGCAGACCACCCAGCTACTTGATGAAAATGCCATGATACAGGCCCAACTGACACAGTATGCCACCAAGAACCAGATACTGTGAAAGCAGGCTGCCTGGGTGTGGGATGAGAACACTGTGCTACAGTCATGTGCTGCAACAGCATACCTGGGCCAAAAATCCCCTTCCCAGAGCATTTTAGCAGAGACTACCAACATTTCAACCAGTGCTGCCTTCTGTTCCTGCTCTGCCCCCAGTTCTTCTCCACTGACCAGGCCAAAGTCTCCTGATGGGAGAGGTACTGCAGTGGGCTTCTGAGCCCAACATTGCCAAACTGGGACACCTTCCTCCAGGCGTTCTCCTCTATTTTTGAGGACCCCACCACATTGTTTGTTGGAAGGACCCCTGCGAAAACTATGGCCAGAACAGGGACCGACTGGCTCCTCCACCACCACCCACTTTTGGCAATTCAGCTCCAATAGAATGGAATGAAGCAGCCCAGCTCTACCAATTCAAGGGGAGATTACGTGAAGAGATCCAGGGTGAGCTAGCTCATGTGGAAATCCCAATCCACATAGATGCCTTCGTCAGTCTTGTCATAAGCATCGATAACAGGCTGCGCAAGCGAAGAGAAGAGAGGAAGTGCACGGCCACCCAGCGGCATATTAACGCCTAGGCCGACTAGGCCTAGGGCGGCAAAATTGCAGGGCGGCAAATTTATAATAGCAGACAGAGGCTGCTTCCCCCGGCGCCAGTTCGCGGCCCCCGGCCCCGCCCCAACTCCACCCCTTTCCTGCCCCCTCCCTGGCCCTATTGGTCCTCTTCCCCAAATCCCTGCTCCAGCCCCGCCTCCTCTCCTGAGTGCGACGCATTCCCCCCTCTTCCCCCCTCCTTCACGAACCTGTTTCGCACACAAGCACTGGCAGGGAGAAGCAGGACCTGGCGGCACACTCAGGGGAAGAGGCAGAGCAGAGGTGAGCTGGGGTGGGGAGCTGCTGGGGAGGGGAGCGGCAATTATTTCAGGGCCTATGGGCGGCAAAATCATTAATCTGCCACTGCTGCCACCTAGCTGATGTACCCCAGTAGGCTTACATTACTACTAAAACCCATGAAGGAGGAGATGCTATCTTCTCTTAGCACTTGTTTCTATAGCTAGCCACTAAAAGGAATGTAAACTTTGTGTAAAGAATGGCACACTATAAAAATTTAAAATTCATTCTTTTAGCAGTTCTGGTGCTTGTGGTGATACCCACTCTAAGTCATATTTTCATAGCAGCAATAAATATATATAGGGTACATCAGATCATTATAGATTTAGAATAACATGGTGACACAGCTATTTTAAATTTAGGCCTCTCCTTTGGGTACCAATGAGATCTTGTCAGGACCACCTGGATTATAAATACAGAAAGAGAACGTCAGGTTTAAAGTTACCAAGAAAACAAGCTTCCTAAGAAAACAAGCCTAATTTCCAGTATCATCTATAAAATCTACTCAATGTATTATCTGATATAAGCATTAGAAGAAAACAGCTGAAAATTAAGATCAAGTGACATCTGTTTTGTTTCATTTGTTGTGTGACTGGCTAGCCAGTCACACAATTTATTTACAGATATCAGAAAAGTAATGTTCATGTCCTTAGGGCGTTACTCCCCCCAGGAACATCACTACTCTTCTGCGAAGAGACGGGCTAAAGATGAGCAGACATCTTATGCTGTTCCGGTTTTAATTCCTCGGTTCTGGTGTTCTGCTCATTTTCATCAGGATGTCTAATTATCCTGTTTAGGATTTAGAGTGAATGGGCTGTAACAAACTTTGAATATGTTGCTTTCTTCCCATCTTCTGCAGGCCAGTTTTGGGGTTTTGTTCCAGGGGAAGAGGGGTTCTATTTACAACCAAGAGTTATTTAACCTTACTCGTATGAAGTATGAAATACAGAGCTGCAGTTAAGGATATTAACTTTAGAAATATTTTGTATGTTCTTTCACAGGTCAGAAGCTTTGCTCAGGTCTCGAGCTGTGTGTATTTGTATTTATTTATCATACTAATGATGAGCTCATTAGGCTTTAGGAGATTGAAACATTTTGTTCTGATTTCAACATCTTACAATTTAAAAAAATATATAAAAGTAGGGGGTTGCACACCTCATAGCTTCTGTAGGCCAAGCTCATTGCATGCACCAGGGGCTCCTAGCATCCCTCCTTTCCACCCCACAAGCTCCCTATGTGTGGCCTCCCATCCCCTTCTGTTTAGGGACTCCCTGCAATCCACTCACATGCCAGAGGCTCTCTGTGTGCCTCCCATCTCTCCCTCCCCCATCATTCTTTCCCCAGAAATTGAGGGGCTCTGTATATCCTCCATTCCTCCATGCTATGATCCCCCATGCTGGGGGCTCAGTGTGCATCCCCTTTTTCCCTCCATGCCAGCCAGGGTCTCTATATGTCCCACCCATGCCAGGGTCCCCATTATTCCTGCATGCCAGGGGCTCCATGTACCCACATTTCCCCATGCTAGGGACTCTGTATGCCTCCTCCATTTCCCCATTTCTCTCTTTTCCCCAAACCAGGAGCTCTGCGTGTACCTCCTTTCCCCACATGTCAAAGGCTCTTTATGCATCGCCATTCTCTTTTTCCTCCTCCATCATGCTTTCCCATCCCCCCGCCCCCATGTTCTCCTTTTTCCTTCCTTCTTTCTTTCTTTCTCTGTCAGTATTTTAAAACTGTATTGGGAGGATGAGAAGAGCTAATGTGAGGCATGTTGTTGTGCTGGAAATTGCAGAGCTGGTTGAAGCTTGATACGGGAATACAATATCACAGATAGGCCTAAACTCCAAAATCTTTAAAACTGGAAAAGTTTTAAATAAAATGATGTATTGAAGAAGGCAACAAGTTTTATGAGGTAACCCAAGAGACTTCTTATACTGTGTCCTTTGCAACCTAGGCACTACAAGGATGGGTGTTTGATAATATATTGTAAAAAGAAATCTATTTATCAATGTATGCATTCTTTTAACGGAAGCCTCACCATGCAGGGACTCTTGTGCAATCAGTAGAATGCAGCAGTCCCAAGGAATTCCCCTTGTTTAAAATGAGAAAGTTAGGCTTTTCTACACTTAAAAGTGATGTCAGCCTAGCTCCATTGGTCAGGGGTATGAAAAACCACACCTCTGATTGAGGTCTTGTCTACACTTAAAACACTGCAGCGACGCACTGCACTGCAGTAGCGCTTCAGTGAAGATGCTACCTACACTGATGGGAGAGATTCTCCCATTGACTCTGTCTACACCGGGGGGTTAGGTCTGTTTAACTCTCACCCCTGAGAAACATAGCTATCCCAACCTAATTTCCTAGTGTAGACCAGCCTCAGATATAATGGAAGAGGGCTTCTGTCAATGTAGCTAACATTGTTTAGGGAGTGGAGTTCCTGTACCAGCAGAAAAACTGGAACCCTGTTGGTGTGGACTACGTCTATCCTAATGGACTGTCCTGGTATAGCTCTATGGATATAGGCTTACTCTCACTTAGTTCAACTTCCCTTCTTAATGTACACTTAAATCTCTTTTTGAGCCTGGAATATGACATGCATCTCAGGCTGCACTAAATTTAGACCACATTGTTGGAAAGGGTTTTAAAGATTTAGAAGAAAGACAGTATGATTTTAAAACAGCACAGGAACGTAGAAAAGTTAAATAGAGCAGCCTTTGGGCTGGAATTTATTGAAATTCCACATAACATACAAATGAAAACAAGTAACATAACAGTAACATTATGTACATACTAATGTACATAAAAGTGCATTAAAATAAACTAAAATACCTCAGATTTTCTTTCATATAATATAAGCCGTGTAGTAATGAATACACAGTGTTGTCAACTCTTGCCTTTTTGTCATGAGTCTTGTGATATTTGATGCTTTTTATTAAAGCTCCATTTTCTAGAGCTATGTAATTACCTGAAAATTTCTGATTTCATTAAAAGATACAAGTTTCTAGCCCTCGTGGTTGTGGAGAAAAGCTTGCAAATGTGACCTGAGTGCACCCTAAAGGCTCAAAACCCAGAAGGCAATTAAAAGAGAACCCAACCTTTATTTTTTTAATATTTATTAAATCTCATGATTCTTAAATCAATCCCATGATTTTGGGGCCCTTAGTCATGGGTTTTGAATGCTCTGAGACTGTAATACTGAATACACATCCTATAACACAATTAATATAGCTGTGAGGGCTCCAGGCACCCATGGTCAGCCCTTGAAGGGGAAAAAATATCTTGTGGTGTTCTTGAGCAAAATACTTGGGAGTTAGATGCCTAGGCACTTGTGAAAATCCCAGTAGTCACCTGTCTGTGTGTTTTGGTGCCTAAACAGCATTAAAAATCTGGCCCTTAGCTTTCAAGGGTCACTTTCAGTTAGACTTAGGTTTTTAAGTACCTAAGACAAGTTTAGAAAATGAGACTTAGGTTCTTTAGTAACTTAGGCACTTTTGAAAATTTCCCCCCTATTCTCCAACTGCAAGACATTAGTGACTTAAATAACAGAACGCCACTAGCCATCACCTTCAGCCCCCAACTAAAACCTCTCCAACGCATCATCAAGGATCTACAACCTATCCTGAAGGATGACCCAACAATCTCACAGATCTTGGGAGACAGGCCAGTCCTTGCTTACAGACAGCCCCCCAACCTGAAGCAAATACTCACCAGCAACCACACACCACACAACAGAACCACTAACCCAGGAACCTATCCTTGCAACAAAGCCTGTTGCTAACTGTGTCCACATATCTATTCTGGGGACACCATCATAGGGCCTAATCACATCAGCCACACTATCAGAGGCTCATTCACCTGCACATCTACTAATGCGATATATGCCATCATGTGCCAGCAATGCCCCTCTGCCATGTACATTGGTCAAACTGGACAGTTTCTACGTAAAAGAATAAATGGACACAAATCAGACGTCAAGAATTATAACATTCAAAAACCAGTCGGAGAACACTTCAATCTCTTCGGTCACTCGATTACAGATCTAAAAGTTGCAATTCTTCAACAAAAAAACTTCAAAAACAGACTCCAACCAGAGACTGCTGAACTGGAATTAATTTGCAGACTGGATACAATTAACTTAGGCTTGAATAAAGACTGGGATTGGATGGGTCATTACACAAAGTAAAACTATTTCCCCATGTTTATTCCGCTCCCCCCCCCCGCCCCGGCCCACTGTTCCTCGGACGTTCTTGTCAACTGCTGGAAATGGCCCACCTTGATTATCACTACAAAAGGTCCGTCCCCCCATGTGGTCTTCTTCCCCACCCCCCCCCCCCCCCCCCCGCTCTCCTGCTGGTAATAGCTAACCTTAAGTGATCACTCTCATTACAGGTTTCCACACCCTCAGTAGGTAAAACAATCACATCACCTTCATGCTCTCCTTGTGCCCTGGCTAGGATCTCATCCTGATTAGACAGAGTTGCTACACCCTTTCCCAACAACACACTAGCAACAGGCAAAATACAAGCACCAGAATTGTCTGGTCTCTGGGATTTTACATAGACACTAACTGGATGCGACCTAGTTACAGTGCCATTCTCCCGAGCAGACACAAACTTAGGACTCTTCCCTTCCTGGGCTTTAGCTGAATCCAGAACCAACTCTGAGACAACTGCACTATTTTCAGAGTAACAGCCGTGTTAGTCTGTATTCGCAAAAAGAAAAGGACTACTTGTGGCACCTTAGAGACTAACCAATTTATTTGAGCATAAGCTTTCGTGAGCTACAGCTCACATGCATCCGATGAAGTGAGCTGTAGCTCACGAAAGCTTATGCTCAAATAAATTGGTTAGTCTCTAAGGTGCCACAAGTACTCCTTTTCTTTTTGCACTATTTTCAACCATCACAGGCTGAAAGGCCCCTTCTGTCTGCTCCACAGACAAAGAAGAGCTGGACACACTTTCTCCTTTACCAAGCACCTTGCCACTCCCAACAGATAACCTGCCCTGCCTGTGTCTCCCCACACTCAGCTGGGGTCTCAGCTCCCACTGTGCTCAGCGCTGCCTTTGCTGTCCCAGTGGGGGTAGGCAGCAAGCTCGCTGCTTTCCTCACTGCATCAGAGCCAGCGTGAGCCCCCTCTCCACCGATTGGTTCCCTGGATTCAAATTCAAACCCTTGGCAGTTACAGGAGCAAGGCCTGGATCCTGTCCCAAAGAGACACAGTCACCCACAACAGGGTCTCGCAGCTGGTATCCTGGAGAACCCCAACGACCAGCCAGCCCGACCCCTCCTGGGTCTGCACAGGGATCTGGGCCATAGGCAGGGCAAGGGGCTTCATCCCTGGGACCCTCACCCAGCTCACACACCCCTCAGCATCTGAGGCTGCACCATCCAGGGCCTGACAACAGTTCTCTCTGTCCCAGGATCTCGCCACCCCAGGAATGTCTCCCCATTGACCATCACCTTCCGCTCCCACTGGAGGTCCGAGGGGCCTGACCCCAGGAAACTCCACACAGACATATAGGTTGGGGTCAGGAGTGGGAGCCTGTCCACCTCCCCACCCATCTGGCTGATGGAGTCTATGGCCTTGGGACCCAGCAAGGGAGCTAGACACCGGGGCTTTTCCGCAGGGTCCCCCTGGTTCAAATCTTCAGCCTGCTCAAAGGCAGTGAGGTGGGCATCCACATCCCCCCCCTCCTTAACCAGGGGCAGCAATTTAGTCTCGAGGTTCCCTGCGGAACTGGCACCCCGGGGTCTATCCTCACTCACCTCTGGGAGGTCCCCAATGCCTCTCCACTCCACCACCACCAGTTCGTGCTGCTGCTGCTTCTGCAGCTCTTTCTTGGACTCTCACTGTCTCTCACAGTCCTCTTGCTCTCTCGGACTCAGCTCCAATCCCATCCATCTCCGATCCCCCGATGGGGAACCCAATCGTGAAGACCCTTGTCTGGTCGGGGACAGGAGTCTTGGCGATGCCTGGCTACCACTCCAGCTGCTCCCAGATCCTGTTATAGCCCCATTTGGGGTCAGGAATCTGTTCCTTAGAGCGGTCATCCTCCTCCAGCTGCACGATTAGCTGTGCTTTGGTGAACTTTCCAATGCTCAACCCTTCCTTTCTGCACAGTGTTACAGTGTCCTTCTTAAGGAGACGGTGACAGGCCATCACTCCGCTCTTCCCAAGTTGTTGTGGACTCACAGGCCTGTGTGCTCTCAGTTCCCCACGGTTTCCAGGGAGAACCCCTAGTGTGCCAGCCCTTCTCGAGGTCACCACCTCTTTGCCAGGGTCGAGCTGCAGACTCCTCCGCCCCAGGGACCGCTCGCTGCAATCCACCCTGTTGTGTATGGTAACACCCATTGTTTCATGTTCTCTATGTATATAAATCTCCCCTCTGTATTTTCCACTGAATGCATCCGATGAAGTGAGCTGTAGCTCACGAAAGCTTATGCTCAAATAAATTTGTTAGTCTGTAAAGTGCCACAAGTACTCCTTTTCTTTTTGTGGATACAGACTAACATGGTTGCTATTCTGAAACCTGTAATTAATTAAGATGAGCTATTATCAGCAGGAGAAAAAAACTTTTGTAGTGTTAATCAGGATGGCCCATTTAGACAGTTGACAAGAAGGTGTGAGGGTACTTATCTCACACCTTCTTGTCAACTGTCTAAATGGGCCATCTTGATTATCACTACAAAAGTTTTTTTTCTCCTGCTGATAATAGCTCATCTTAATTAATTAACCTCTTACAGTTTGTATGGCAACTTCCACCTTCTCTGTATGTATATATCTATATATCTTCTTACTATATGTTCCATTCTATGCATCTGATGATGTGAGCTGTAGTGCACGAAAGCTTATGCTCTAATAAATGTGTTAGTCTCTAAGGTGCCAGAAGTACTCCTGTTCTTTTTGTGGATACAGACTAACACGGCTGCTACTCTGAAACCAATCAGACTATAGTTCTTGAGAAAGCTGGGAAAAACTGAAAAACTAAAATAAGGTGGAAAACATGGGGACCTGACCAAGACATGGATGCGGAAATAATAAAGATCAAACTGCCAAATCTTTAGCTGCAGTAGTAGAGAGACATAATAATGTCCTTAATCATCTGTTTGTGTCTTTCTTTTGCAGGGTGGGAATAATGCAGGCCACACTGTCGTTGTTGATGGGAAGGAATATGATTTTCACCTCTTTCCTAGTGGCATAATTAATCCAAAGGCAATTTCTTTCATTGGTAAGATAAACATCTTGTCCTGTTCAAAAGTTAATGTTGCATGGAAGGCAATCATAATCATGGTTTTATAAAACAAATAAACAAAAACATGAAAGGTTGTGAGTAAGGATTCTTTTGGCTTCAGCTGTTTTATTTTTATTACTACAGTTGTAAGATTATTTGCCACATTTCACACCGTTATTTCTTATTCAATGTCATTTTAATATCCATTATTAGAGAAACCGTGAAAATATAAATCTTCCTTTCTGTATCCTTGCTTTTTTAATGATATTTGGGAGTTCAGCTCTTGTCTTCCAAATGTGCATATTCAAAATTGCATATGCATATACATTTGTCTGCGCTTTGCAGATGCAAACACCTGTACATACACTAACCGATCCTTTCACTTTTCTCTAGCCTCTCCTCTTTTCCCAGATTTCAGAAATAGGTCCCAAGATTCAGTGCTTTACTTGGCAGAATATCTTCCAGGCAGTCTTTTGCCATCCATACTTCTTGAAATGTGTGCTCTTCTGGGCTGATGTCACATTGCAATGTTATGATTTTTGTGTTACAACATCATGATATAAGTGTCATTGCAACACTGCATTCATTGGGTTTGTCGAACATGGTAGCTGGAATGCAAACCAGAAGCTGGATTTCTAAGAACGTATCTAGCCCCATTTCCTACATACTGACCATCGCTAGCATGAACTGCATTTCATGAATAATTTTTCAACAGGATATTTACTATAGCTGAACTAAACTAATGGGCCATTTGAAAAAAAAATAGAGGCCAGTGGTCAGATTTTAAAAGAAGTTAGTGCTTGAGCCTACCCAAGTGGTAACTCTGTGCTTGTTTGCAAATTGGTTGTTTTACATGAACAGCCTGGGTTTTCTTGGCACAATTTATGCATCTGAGTTTGACTATTTGGTCCTAGCAAATAAACAAATATTTGAATGGTTTGTATCTTGCTTATTGTCCCTAATTATACCACCTGTCAGCAACACAGATATTACAGGGAATATGCAAGACATGACAAATGTAATTAAAGCTTTTAGAAAAAGTAGATGTCACAGTACACTCCTTATATGAAGTATACCTTACTCTGAGATTTTACAATGTTGTACTAATCAAAATAGCTGCAATTTTCCTTTAACATTACACCAAAAGCAACACTAACATACTGTTATAAGTACTCTAAAGGTTGGCCTGAGTCAGATTACTTAGGGTTGGTCTACACTGGGAATTTACATCAGCGTAGCTAGGTCGCTCAGGGGTGTGAAAAATCCACACCCCTGAACGACGTAGTTAAGCCAACCTAACCCCCAATGTAGACATCAAGTCAACAGAAGAATTCTGCCATTGACCTAGCTACTGCTTCTCATGGAGGTGGATTAGCTAGGGTGATGGGAGAATCCCTCCTGTTGACAAAGGTAGTGCCTGCACTTGAAATGCTACAGCAGCACAGCCCTTAGATCCAATCCCAGATTTTAACTCTTTTCCTGCTCCAAATTTTGGAGGTGCTCAGATTTGTGGTACTGGTTTCAGCCCATCTCTAGTTTCAATACTAAAATATATCAAGTAAAACTTCTGTTTTTCTGGTGACAAATATGGTTGGTTCTGTTTCCAGTTAGTATGGAAAATAACTAATAACCAATCTAGATTTATGCAGAGAAGCAGATACTGCATGTATTTCTGGTGCTTCCAGGAAGAAGCAAGTAGCAGCTGTTTCCAGCCCACCATGTCTCTAATCTTTCCTCATCTCCAGTACACACTGTATTGTTTATGGAACTTAATTTCCAGTTTTAAAGGAAAAAAACATTTCTCATGTATCACAGTAGCTATTTTGAGCTCAGTGTAAAGATATAAGAACTTAAGAGCGGCCATATTGGGTCAGACCAAAGGTCTGTTTAGGCCAGTATCCTGTCTTCCAACAGTGGCCAATGCCAGGTGCCCCAAAGGGAATGAACAGAACAGGTAATCATCAAGTGATCCATCCCCTGTCGCCCATTCCCAAATGCATTGGATAGATGAAGACTTAAATAATATCAGCCATATATGTCCCTGGTGTAAGTCCACTGACTTCTTTGAGCTTACACCAATGTGGAATTGAGGTCCAAAAGCCATTTCAATCAAAAGACTCCATTGACTTCAGTTGGCTTTGAATCAGACCCCAAATTCAGATCTGATGTAAGCAGGTACAATTCTATTGACTTTAGTAGACTTAGCACCTGTTTATACCAAATGTGAATTTGGCTCCAACGGTTCTTAAAACCAATTAATGATGAGCACAGGGTAATCTTCAGTCCTAGGGAAGTTTTAATGAGATTTTTTCAGTACAAAATATGATGTTTACATGAGTCATTTTAAAGGATGGATATTCTATCTCCTGCTTTTTAAAATAAATCTTTTGTGTTTTCCCAAAGGTAATGGGGTGGTTATACATTTACCAGGCTTGTTTGAAGAAGCTGAAAAAAATGAAAAGAAAGGTTTGTGTCAACTAATCTTGTAAATAATTTTTTTATAATGGTAGGTAAATCAAAGTACATTTCAGACCCAGATTTTGACCACTTGCCATAAATATTCTGTGTAGCAATTTTCCAATTTAAAATAATTTAGAGAGCAATCCTGACAAAATACAGTGTGTAAGTGTCTTATGGACAAGTTTTAAAGAACAGTCTCTGAATTCTATGGGGGCAGTTATTTGCTGCAACAAAAGATAAGGTGAAATCCTGGTTCCACTGAAGTCAGTGGCAAAAATCCCATTGACTTCAATAGGCCCAGGATTTCTGTGTCCCAGCTTCTGTGCGGAAATGTTTGTAATTGCAAATTCTATGCTTTGGTGGGAACAAATTGTGGGTACAATTTTTAAAAATTTAGTTAAAGCTTTTTTTCATAGACAGGCAGCACTTTGGAAAAAAAATTAAAGTATCATCATTAGCAACACAGTTAATAGCTTTTGACTTAATTTATAACAAAAATTGAATGTGTGCTACAGTATAATGGGATTATGAAGAATACCTGATACCTTTATCCATACCAAAATCAGAAAGTATTGTCCAGTTGAAAACAGTTGATTGATGTGTTAACCAAGGTGACTTCTACTCCATTTAAAGTAAACTGTACATCTGGATTTGCAATACATTTAACAAGAAAGAGAATTAGAGGAAAGATACAGTAAAACTAAAAGTAAATGCCCAAGTCTGACAACCTCAGTAGAATATAAATCTTAAGTCTTTAATGTATATCTTCTGACAGGTTTAAAGGATTGGGAGAAAAGACTCATCATATCAGATAGAGCACACATTGGTAAGTATTTATCAAAAGAAGATTAAAGCATAGAAAGGACTGATAGGAAACGCAAATGATAGGCCCAACATATGCATTCAAAACTGCTATTTTACCTTGAAAAGGAATCATGTATTTGTATCTAATATTGTTTCTTCCCATGCTGTAGAGAATGAATAAACTTTACCAGTAAGATATTAATAGAATTTATAGTTCCTAATGTGTAGTTCTGCATATTGTTTTCATAATATTCTGTAATACTTCATGTGAGAACAGTGCACATTCAACAATCGCAAAGGCTTTTGGACTTAGCATTAAATTGTAGATACCAGTGTGTTTTGTTTTGTTTTTAAGATGTTTTTCTCCTTCGGTGTCTCATCTTGTTCCTGTGGTTTTCCTTTGCTGTGCAGTGTTTGACTTTCACCAGGCAGTTGATGGACTTCAAGAAGTACAGCGTCAAGCACAAGAGGGAAAAAAGTAATTATATATCAACACCTTTATTACACACACACACCCCTTCTGCCCTGGGGGTTCTTAGCTGAGTTGAGCCAGATCCAAGGATTGAGGCCTTTTCTGCACACAGTGCATAGTAGCAATTATTATGCATGTGTACTGAAGCAGGAAAACTTCAATATCTGTAATAATAAAAAGTTAGAGCTTTATTCATAAAATATTCGTCTCCATTTTGGAACACTTCCCTAATATGTAGTATAATGAAAAGTTTTGATAAAATTCAGTAGCATAAAACATATTTTTATACACACGTTTAGACACACTTTTTTCTTTATTTAATTAGTATTGGTACGACAAAGAAAGGAATTGGACCAACGTATTCTTCCAAAGCTGCACGAACAGGCCTTCGTATTTGTGACCTCCTTTCAGACTTTGATGAATTTTCTTCAAGGTACAATTATTAATACTTCTAAAATAGTCCATCGAGGAATGGTACGTTTTGGATGACAAGTTGGCTTTATAAGGGGACATTTTTAAACTAGTGTGTATGAGTTTGTGTGTAAATCCTTTAAATAAAAAAAATTAAGGAAGTAGGTGGAGGGGAAACTTTAGTAAATATTTATTGTGTGTGTACACAGCTTCCAGTCACTTTAAATGACCAGGGCAAGGATAAACGTTGTTTATACTCGTATGTGAGTCATATGTATTTTCACTGGAGAACCTTTACTATACTTATTTTATGATATAAACTCAATAGTTGCCAAAGATTTTTAAAACAGAAACTACTGAAAGTTCTGCATATACAAGTTTTTGGTATTTTGCAGGTTCAAGAATCTGGCACACCAATACAAGTCAATGTTTCCCACTTTGGAAATAGACACAGAAGGGCAACTGAAAAAACTAAAGGTAAAGATTTAATATTGGGGAAGATTCATATAGTCATAGATTCTAAAGCCAGAAAGGAACACTGTGATCATATATAAAGATGTAAAAAAACCCAAGGTAGAAAAAATGTTAAAATCTAAATCCAGCTGAAAATGTCTCTGAATTATTTCTTATAAAAACTGTAAAACTACAAAAATTGTATAAGAAATTAAAGCATATTGAGGAAATACATACATACATACATCATCATACAACTGATGAATCACAGTAAAATATATATTTTATAATAGAATGCTCTCAGATAAGGAATATTAAAAATAAGTCCTAATAAAAAGAGATGTTCAAAACATAGTTATTATTCTAATGTAATGTGTATCAAGATAAAATGATCATGCTTTATTAAAGAGATCTGAGCAATACAGACTTGAGGTCACTTTTCTTATCCTTCTGCCCGTGACTGAATTCTAGGCTATCTAAGAGACTTCCAGGCCTATTGCAGAACTAGTTTTAGCAATTAGTTGTTGCACAGAGCATCTCTGTCTCATCCATATATTAGTATGGCTAGATTATGTTCTGTTTAAAATATGATGTAGCTGTGCATCATTGCTGCTGAGGTACACAATATAGAAATGGTATACAACATTCTAACAGTAATCGTCTTTTTGGGTGTGTGAGTGATTAGGCACAGTTTTGTTATGGCATGATAACAAATTGTTTTGTTTTCCAGGTAAAATGTAGTTTTGAGGCTGGCATGTTAGAGTCATTTGTGAGTTTTTACAGCTGACCATATTGTTCATTGCTCCAGCCATTCTGGTAGCATTGTTTGGTGAAATGTACATTTATATTGAAACTTTCAGGGATACGCTGAAAAAATAAGACCAATGGTCCGAGATGGTGTTTATTTTATGTATGAAGCTCTTCACGGCTCCCCAAAGAAAATTCTTATTGAAGGTGCCAATGCAGCACTACTTGACATTGACTTTGGTAAGTTACCCTGTAAAGTACGTTTAACTCCTGAGAGATGGCTTGTTTTCATTTGTCTTTGCATCAGCTTTGCTAACAGTAGGAAATCAGAAAAAAAAATCCTCTTATTATATCATTTGGGGATTATTGGGAGAATGGCCAGAACATTATTTCACTTTTCATAATTCTGAACTAAACATTACTGTTCAGGCAAATAGCAGCAGTGCACAAATGCAGTGGCTGATGATTTTACAAGATATGCTAAAGGAGGTGGCTTTGCCTCTGTGGGCCCTTACATCAAATTCTATTATCCTAAATCCAACTGAAGTGAAAGCTTTATCAGGTTCAATATATGTATACTAGCCTGGTGAATAGGGGGAAGTGGTAGATGTGGTATATCTTGACTTTAGTAAGGCTTTTGATACTGTCTCACGTGACTTTCTCATAAACAAACTAGGGAAATACAGCCTAGGTGGAGCTACTATAAGGTGGGTGCATAACTGGTTGGAAAACCCTTCCCAGATAGTAGTTATCAGTGCTTCACAGTCAAGCTGGAAGAGCATATCAGGTGGGGTCCTGCAGGGATCGGTCTTGGGTCCAGTTCTGTTCAATGTCTTCATCAATGATATAGATAATAGCATAGAGAGTACACTTTTAAAGTTTGTGGATGATACCAAGTAGGGAGGGGTTGCAAGTGCTTTGGAGGATAGGATTACAATTCAAAATGGTCTGGACAAACTGGAGAAATGGTCTGAAGTAAAGAGGATAAAATTCAATAAGGACAAATGCAAAGTACTCCACTAAAGAAGGAACAATCAGTTGTACACATACAAAATGGGAAATGACTGTCTAGGAAGGAGTGTTGTGGAAACGGATCTGGGGGTTATAATGGATCGTAAGCTAAATATGACTCAACAGTGCAACGCTGTTGCAAAAATAGCAAACATCATTCTGGGATGTATTAGCAGGAGGGCAAGCAAGACACTAGAAGTGATTCTTCAGCTCTACTCCATGCTGATAAGGTCTCAACTGGAGTAATGTGTTCAGTTCTGGGCACCATATTTCAGGAAAGACATAGACGAATTGGAGACAGTCCAGAGGAGAGTAATAAAAATAATTAAAGGTCTAGAAAATGGGTCTATGAGGAAATATGAAAAAAATGGGTTTGTTTAGTCTGGAGAAGAGAAGACGGAACAGGGACATAACAGTTTTCAAATACATAAAAGGGCGTTAGAAGGAGGAGGGAGAAAAATTGTTCTCGTTAACCTCTGAGGATAGGATAAGAAGCAACGGGATTAAACTGCAGTAAGGGAGGTTTAGGTTGGACATTAGGAAAAACTTCCTAACTGTCAGGGTAGTTAGCACTGGAATAAATTGCCTAGGGAGGTTGTGGAATCTCCATTATTGGAGGTTTTTAAAAGTGGGTTAGAAAAACACTTTTTCAGGGAGATCTAGATAATACTTAGTCTTACCTTGAGTGCAGGGAACTGGGCTAGAAGACCTCCAAGGTCCCTTCCAGTCCTCTGAGACTCTACCTCTGAGGACAAAAGATTGGTGCACTACAGCTAACAAAGAGAAATCTACTTATGTGTATAATCACCTATATTTCTATTGGTAGAAATGTGACAAAGTAAGCTTTAGTAATGAAGAACATGAAATGGGCACTCCCTGGAGAATATCATTCTGCTGGCTATGAAATCTGAGTTGGATACTTCCAATGGGTACAAATCTGGTTCCTATAAGTCTCATGCTTGAGCACAGGAAAAAACACCCGTGCTTCTGACTCTGGTATTCTGAAATGTCAGGGTATTCGTCTCAGCAGGAAGATGCGTAGGAATCCGGAAGAAATGTATCTGATATCACCGCTTCAAAATGCATGTCCTGCTGAGGAGCCAAATGGAGAGAGTAGTCTTCACAACTGTCAAATACCATGTATGAGGAAGCCATATATAATGATACTTCCAAAACCTAACCTTTAGTCTGGTGTGGTGACTGCATGATTAAACCTGTGACAGCTGGCAGAGCTGCAGGTTGGCCTAACTGACTGCAATGATGGTTTGTCTTCAGACTATCGAATCATGGAAATGTAGGGCTGGAAAGGACCTCAAGAAGTCATGAAGTACAGACTCCTGCACTGAGGCAGGACTAAGTAAATCTAGACCATCCCTGACAGGTTTGTCGAACATCTTCTTAAAAACTTCCACTGATGGTGATTCCATAACCTCCCATGGAAGACTATTCCAAAGCCTCAATACCCTTAGAGTTAGAAAGTTTTTCCTAATATCTAACCTAAATCTCCCTCGCTGCAGATTAAGCCCATTGCTTCTTGTCCTACCTTCAGTGGACATGGAGAACAACTGATCACTGTCCTCTTTATAATAGCCCTTAATGTATTCAAAGACTGTTATTAGGTCCCCGCTTTAGTTGTCTTTTCTCAAGACTAAACATGCCCAGTTTTTTTTAACCTTTCTTCATAGGTCAGGTACTATTATAGCTCTATATACTTAGCAATCCATTGGATGGCAGAATCGTAAGTCTGTGTTTAATGTAGCAATATTGTATGTGGACTGCAGATGGCCATGTCCTCTTTTCATCTTTTATGTTTTGTGCTCTATGGCTGAAAGTAGAAGATTCCAAGTGAGATTTTCTGCCCTGTTGATGCACAGAGATCTGCATGCAATGAGGAGGATACATACCATGCATGGGGCAAATCTTCCCTCCTCTTCAAGCTTGCACAGGGGTTACTACTGTCCTTGTACTGTGGAATTGTACTCTGTGAGGGGTTTCTGGTACCCCAGTGTAGAGCGGATTGGGGGTGATCAGCCAATGGTCAGGCAGCAACAAAAAATTATCCTTCTCTTGACCTATGCTGATCTGCCACGTGTATAGCATGGTCACTCAGGCACTGCACCAGTAACAGGATTTGCCTTAAGAGGCTAGAGGAAATCCTGGCCCCATTTCAGTCAGTGGCAGTTTTGCGTGTGTGCATGCATACATACACACACACAGAGGTCTCACTAAAATGCTATTGAGAGTAATTCATGTTCATTGGGAATGAAATTCATCCCAGTGCAGGCAGCCTGTACAATACTCTGTGCACCTGTTATGCTCTAAGATTGATATCCATTGCATCCACATAAAGCCTCTGAGTACTTGGGCTCCATGAGGTTGAAGTGCAGAACAGTAGGGAGGTGAAATCCATGCTCCATTCTAGGGCCAAGGTGTAAGGCAGCTGAATAGCATCCTATAGACTGGGAAAGAAGCTGAAGCCCTCTGCCAGTTGTATAGGACTGTCTGATCCACATAAATGTGACTGTGCAGTCCCTGCTCTTTTGTGGCCTTACAGGCCAGACTGAAGGGGCTGATGTAGACACATGCAACTGCTTCCCCAGCAATTCCACATTGCAGCCCCTAGGCCTGCTTTGAATGTCATCCTGACAGCTAGTCTTAAATGGGATGCAAGAGATGTATGCTTATGACCTTGTGTGGGCCTTTTGCATCGGGATAATTTTCACTGTGAAAGAGCTGTGGTTTTCTTAATTTGGCAGAGCTAACGATTTTGGGCACTCTGAAAGCTGCCTTATATCACATGGAAGCATCAGTCAGTAAAGTTATCTTAATTTGAACAAAGTCACCTTTAAATTTCTAATGAGACTTTAGAGAAAAAAATTATACAACTGAAGCTACTCTGATCACCAAGTGGGAGTGTTAAGGGAGCAGAGCTCAGCTTTCTCTGCTAAATTGCTACCCCTCCTCACCTTGGGGTAAACAGCACTTCTCCCTCCTCCTTGACTGGTGTGGTGAGAGCTTCTCCTATAGAGTCAATCTAATTTAGCAACCGGTGGTAACCATGTGAAGTTACAAATGCAAGCCCATCTTTGATTAATACAAGGAAAGGTAGCCTTTGTTTTCCATCACCATGGAAACAAGGTTGTGCTGTTTTGTTTTGTTTTTTGGCAGGCACGTACCCATTTGTGACATCATCAAACTGTACTGTGGGTGGTGTATGCACTGGACTTGGTGTTCCTCCTCAGAACATTGGTGAAGTATATGGTGTGGTGAAGGCATACACTACTAGAGTGGGAATTGGAGCCTTTCCCACTGAGCAGATAAACGTAGGTTTAACATTACATTACAGTAACCGAGAAATAAGGTCAATGGGATAGAATGTTGTAACAGGATAATGGTCTCCTGCTGACACATAAATGCCAAGGCAATGTCAAGGGACCACATTCATCCCTAGTGTAACTCAGTTGAAGGCAGCCTGAGATGTTTTTTGCAAAGCAGACAACACTGATGTGATGGCATTCTATTACAATCTCTGTACCTGTCATAACAAATTACAGATATAAATGTCTTCCATTGTTGTATGCTGTGTTGTTGTAGCCATGTTGCTCCCAGAATATTAGAGAGACAAGGTGGGTGAGGTAATAGCTTTTATTGGACCAACTTTTGCTGGTGAGAGAGACAAGCTTTCAAACTTACACAAAGCTCTTCTTCAGGTCTGGGAAACGTACTCAGAGTGTCACAGCTAAATAAAAGGTGGAACAGATTTTTTTTTTAGCACACCCATAACGGGTATCATCAAACAACTACAACCCATACCCGATGGGGATCCCATCTGGAAAGAAATCTTTCCTGAACCCCCTCTTCTGGCCTTCAGACAACCCCTCAACCTCTTCAAGCTCATCATCAGAAGCAAGCTCCCCATAGACCAGGACACACCAACTCAAAGCGGCACCAGACCCTGCCAGAACAACAGATGCAAAACCTGCAGATATTTCTCCACTGCTACAATGATCAACAGCCCCCACAACACATCTTTCAAGAACAGTGGGTCCTACACGTGCCTATCACAACATGTGGTGTATCTTAACTGCCCAAATAGCAACCATGCGCATGAAACTAGGCAATCACTACACTCTCAGATGAGCGCACATAGGAAAATGATAAAAGACAAGAATACCACATCACCTGTTTGATGAACACTTTTAACAAAGCAATTACTCTATATCTGACCTTTCAGACCTTATCCTCAAAGGAACACTCAAAAGACAAGCCTTTTTGAAAGCTTTTGGGAGCTTACATTCATAATTTCGCTAGACACTAAAAATCATGGACTGGATAGAGACACTAGATATGGCTTATTACAACAATCTATAACCCCCTAACAGCCCCTCCCTCCTTTCTTCCGTATGACTGGAGGAGTATTAATGGGCCACTTCACCTTGAGTTGTCCCTTGCAATATGTGTTAAATACTTATGCTAAACCATCTTGTACTTAGCTGTGACACTCTACTGAAGTTTCCCAGACCTAAAGCTTGTAAGCTTGTGAGCTTGTCCTCTCACCAACAAACGTAGATACAATAAAAGATATTACCTCACCCACCTTATCTCTCCAGTATAAATGTCATCATTTTATCTCATGGCTATTGGTGCAGTTACACTGGCAATTGTTTGTTGTTGCCAGAACCTCCAGCCTTCACTCAGGCAAAACTCGTTGCTTCACTAGGAATTTTGTCCGTATAAGAACTTGGGAACTGCAGGTTATAGTCTTGTGTTATTAACGATATGATGTATTCTGAATGATTTATAGAATAGACCAGTTTGTGCTTCAGCCAATCATGCAAAAACTTCTTGATTAAAAATGGAGAGTGGGTAGGGTTTTTAAATGTATATTGTACCTTCGTTATCAGTAAACTGGATGGCTCAGGAGAATAATGATGAGATATGCATCCATAAACTTCGAGGTCTCTGGTCTGAATCCTCTTTAATGTTACAGTGACTAAATCTAATGGATGCAATGAAATGAATTGGTGGTCTGGTTCAGTTCCTCATGGGAAGGTTTTTCTCTTCTTTTTGTTCGCATAACAAAAATTGCCATCCCAATGGGCACCAGCTGGCACTTTTAGTTATTTGTATTATTATAATGACACTTTTTATTAATATTTATTATTTGTATTATCATAATGCCCAGGAGCCCCAGTCATGGACCAGGACCCCATTGTGCTAGGCTCTGTGAAATACAGAACAAAAAGATCGTTGCTGCCCCAAAGAGCTTACGGTCTAAGACAAAAAAGGCACAACCCCTCCTGCAAACCACCAGTTGGAAACAGACATACTGATGGGGGAGTGCAAGGAAATAAACTCTTAAGAGAGAAATCAGGGGCTGAATTGCTAAGAAGATTTTCTTATCATATGAAGGGGAAATAGGGGCTCCTCCAAAATAAGAACCAGTCATACTGAAGCATATTGAGGCACATTGTGGGAAAAGTCATACTGTTGATGCTGTACTGTACCAGTTTCTGTGGATAGGGGCATTAGTTTCAACTGAAGTCCCCTTTTAAGAGAACTAAGCTTTACTTTAAAAAAAATTGATTTGACAGGCTGAGGTTTGTTACCTCTGTTGTTGAAACACCATCGATGTCTCTTTATCTTCCTGTAGGAAAATGGAGACCTCTTGCAGTCCCGAGGCCATGAATGGGGAGTAACCACAGGCCGGAAAAGGCGCTGTGGCTGGTTAGACCTTGTCATTTTGAGATACGCTCAGATGATCAATGGATTCACTGCGTAAGCATCACAGATTTTGCGCTACATATGGAACAGATAATTTTGTTTTTCACAAAATAAAATATGTAGGTCACGTTAATATCAGTGCAGTTAAGTGTTACATTTTATGCAAAAATGCAATAAAATATTGTCATAGGGAAAATAATCTCAGACTGCTACCTAAATGCCCATGAAATGCAAATATGTGTATTCTTAGAGCTAGAGACTTTGTGTGATATGATGACATTCTGATACAAATACTCATTTGCTCTGCACCAAATGACTGATGTCGAACATATCAGTGTATCAGAGTTTGCTGCAGCCGTTCTTCAGTCTGTCATTCTTTACCTAATGCATTCAGAAAGACTCCCATTGACTCCAGCAAACATTGGATTGGTCCATTAGAGTGCCTGGCAAAGATCCACAGGATCTGTGCGATGACCCAGCTTTCAAACAGTCTCTTGGCCATCAGTGCACCAGGCCCCCAAAGGTCCCACTTTTCCTTAAGGGTAGGCCACGCAGACTCAGCATCTCTAAAATGGAGCCTCTGGGCTGCAGCATTCTTGCTTCTCACTGAGAGCTCTCCCCATTGAGCCCAACTCGGAGAGACTCGTGTTCAGGGACGTGCACCCTCTTCAGGGGTCAATGCACGAGAATTTGCAGTGTCTCCAGGTAGCATTTTCAAAACAGAGTAGGGTTTATTAGTGAACTGGAACACAGCATTGGGAAGTCCTGAGGTTTGCACAGAGAAGCAAATGTTAAGGCATAGTTCATACTGGCCAATTCCAGGGCTCCCTCTTAAGCCATATAACTATAGGAACCATCTCTGTTTCCTTTCCCTATCTCGGTCCCTTTTTCATAGGCTATATCTACACTAGCACTTTTATTGGTCAGGGGTGTGAAAAAAACACCCCCGACCCACATAAGTTTCATTGAAAGAAGTGCTGGTGTGAACAGCGCTATATTGGCAGGAGATGCTCTCCCCCAAACATAGCTACCACCGCTCCTTGGGGTGGTTTAATTATGCCGATGGGAGTGCTCTCTCCAGTCAGCATAGAGCAGCTACATGGGAGACCTTACAGTGGTGTGGCTGCAGCGGTATAGCTGTGCCACTGTAAGGTCTGTAGTGTAGGCGTAGCCTTGGTCCCAGGTAGGAGCTCTGAATCTCTCTGTGACCCCAGTTCCTATCACCCCCTCTGGTCACCATCCTGCATTGTTTTCCTGCTGAGTTCATGTGTGCTCCAACCAGTCAAGCTAAGAGCCTCCTGTTAAGTGTCAGTTGTTCAGTCCTTGGGGTTTCCATTCTCTCTGTAGGGCCTTCCATTGATATGGGTTGGTCCCAGCCAGTCCTCAATGCGGAACTTCCCAAACTTTTTGCTGGCACAACCCCATTTTAATGAAGTATTTCCTGCTGAGACCCCAGACAGCATGGACGATGCCATTTTGAAAAGCAAAATGGCATCCTCCATACACTAGGGATCACCGCAACCCCATCTGCTGCTGATGCAACCCCATTTGGGGTCGTGACCCAGTTTGGGAACCACTGCCTTAACGACCCATTCATATCATCCCAGACAGCTATGCCACTGTAGTGCTGTAGTGTAGACACTTGCTACAGTTACAAAAGTCATTCTTCCATTGCTGTAGTAAATCCCACCCCCTACCCCCAAGAGGCAGTAGCTCTGTCGACAGAAGAATTCTTCTTTTGACCTAGTGATGCCTATACTGGGGCTTAGGTCAGCTTTACTATGTCTCTAAAGGGGTGTGAAAACATAGATTTTTATCAGTCATGAAACAAACATGAAACAATCTTTCTGCAGTAACTTATCTGAATGTTTTGTAAAATTAGTGTTTACCCAAGGCCCTATGTTGTTTTAACTTCTGCATCTCCATTCTTTGTAGAAGTGACATTAAAGAGCTATAGTCTGTTTCCTTTTCAGTTACATGGAATTACTGTTTTCCCCATCAGCAAAACTATGTTAATCCTGGGGACTTTGGCTCAGATCCTCAAAGGAACTTAGACTTCTAATTTCAATTGATTTCAGTGGAAGTAAGGAGCCTAAATACTTTTGATGATTTGGGCCCTTGACACCTAAGCAACAATGGGAGGTGTATGCCAGTGGCTCTCAACCTATCCAGACAACTGTACCCCTTTTCGGGAATCTGATTTGTCTTGCATACCCCAAGTTTCACCTCATTTAAAAAGTACTTGCTTACAAAACCAGACACAAAAATACGTACGTGTCACAGCACACTATTACTGAAAAATGACTTACCTTCTCCTCTTTACTATATAATTATAAAATAACTCAATCAGAATATAAATATTGTACTTATATTTCATAGTATATAGAGCAGTATAAACAAGTCATACGAAATTTTAGTTTGTATTTACTGCACTAGTCCTTTTTACATATCCTGTTGTAAAACTATGCAAATATCTAGATGAGTTGATGTACCCCCGGAAGACTGCTGTGTATTCCTGGTTGAAAAGTTGGAACCACTGATATATGCCATGAATGAGGCAAAGAACAGCAGCCCTGTGCATCTCTTTCCAAATTTTTAATGACTCCTTCATCCTCCCAAAGTCAATCTAACATTGAAAACATGCGTATGTCTGGCCAGATCCTTAGATGAGTGATGCAAATATCAGTGGAGCTACACTGATAGCTACCTGCTGAGGATCAGGCATGTTTGTTTTTAGAGATATTTGGGTACCGTTTTCAAGTGCAGTTCTACTTCGAAAAGTGACTCTGCAAAAACAGCACCTTAAGATTCCACTATTTATCCCTTTATGATTTCTACATGAACTGTGTTTTGTAAAAGATAGCCAGGCTGTCAATTAAATAAACTAACTCATCTAGGGATCTGGAAGTCAAGCTGGGATCTTTCCTGACTGCATATCATCATCAGTAATAAAGGTTCTGTAGGCCAAATTATGCCATCAGTGGGTTTACACAGGGCTAAGTGCTTGGCCCTGTAACTGGAACTTATTAAACAATTCTGTTGAGGCAGAAGAAAAAATAGAACTCAGCTCTTTTTCTCTTAGCCTTGTTAGTTCTGCAAGGATAATGTGAGTAAACAGTAGTACCACTAAGGTAAGAAGATGTGCATCTTAATACAGTGACTACGCCTGATAGTTAAAAGTGCCGTTTCACATAATCACTTTTCAGTGCATAATTGCATTTTAAAGGATGTGATTGAACACACTGTTGTTCACCTATATGAGCAGGCAAATGTGTGGAAGTAAAACATGGTAATTTGGTCATCACAGAGGCATGAATTCAATTAACAAAGTTCATATTCTAATATGTCTGAATTTTCCTTTATACTGGGTTGGCTGAACTTGGTCTATGAGTACAGGAGTAGAAAAAGCAGGTGGAAGGGATTAAAGAAGACGATGATAGAAGGATTCAACTTATGTGTAACTTTATCCAATGTTTTTCTGGACAGTCTGGCATTAACAAAACTGGATATTCTGGATGTCCTTGATGAGATTAAAATCGGTGTTGCTTACAAACTGTCTGGAAAAAGAATTCCATATTTTCCAGGTATGTTTTTAAAAAAAAGTCTTGGTGATCACTTCTTTCTTTTCTGTTAAGTATTTTGTACTTAAAAGCCAGACCTGATTCTCTGTTGCCCAGCACTTTGTAGGAACTTACACCGAAGCAAAGTGGTGTAAAACACTTCCACCAGATCAGAATAGTAGAGTTTTACTATCACTTCGTACAGGTGTAAATGACTCCAAGATATAGGACAATGGAGAATCAGGCTGTGTATACACATTGATATTGGATTTTTTGTTTTTGTTTTGGGGTGTTTGTTCGTTACATTTTAATCTCTGATGAACGAGGGCTGCAGTCTCAGGAGTATGTCAATGAAATCATGCTTCGCAAAGGAAAAGTAAAGGGAGTATTGTTATGTTGTAAAAGCTGAGACACGGACACAAACAGCTTTGCTGTCTTTGCAGAGTGCCAGTATAATTAGCAGCAATTGACATTTTAGTTCATAAAAAGATACAGTCCATTTCAATACATGTTAAAACTTTTTTGACTTTTGTTTAAAATAACATGGGATTTCAGATGTTAGGACTCTTACTGGTCTAATGATAGCCTACCCCATAATGCTTTGCAGCTTTTCATGCTCTGATTTTCTTACCCAAATGGTGTTCTCCAAGCCTGAGGATCCCTCCTATTTTTTCACTTTTACTCCTCCCTCTCCGAGGCCCTGCATTGTGCCAAAGTATCCTTGGGTAGGGATTTCAAGGCAGCCTAAGGGAGTTAGATGCTCAGCTCCCATTGAATTTTAAGCTGGAGGGCTTCCTCTGGAGGCTCTCTGTTTAACTTCTAAGTTGATTAGAATGGCTACAGTAAGTAGACTCCTTTCCCCCATGAGCTATGTTTACTGTTCCCAAGGGTGGCCAACCTGAGCCTGAGAAGGAGCCAGAATTTACCAATGTACATTGCCAAAGAGCCACAGTAATATATCAGCAGCCCCCCATCAGCCTCCTGCCCCCGCTCCCAGCACCTCCTGCCCACTGGCAGCCCTGCTAATCAGTGCCTCCCCCTCCCTCCCTGCACCTCCCAATCAGCTGTTTCACGGCATGCAGGAGGCTCTGGGGGGGGGGCGGGAAGGGGAGGAGCGAGGGCACCACAGGCTCAGGAGAGGAGGTGGGAAGGGGTGGAGGGGGGGCAGGGCCTGGTGGCAGAGCCAGAGGTTGAGCAGTGAGCACCCCCTGGCACATTGGAAAGATGGCACCTGCAGCTCCAGTCCCGGAGTTGGTGCCTATACAAGGAGCCGCATATTAACTTCTGAAGAGCCGCATTTGGCTCCAGAGCCACAGGTTGGCCACCCCTGACTGTTCCCATGCCCTGCTGATGTCACGCCTGAGAATAGACAAGACTCACTTGTAGTCAATACGAACTTGCTATTTTTATTCAGACTGCTGCACACAGTGACCCTGTAGCTTCCCCTGGCTCTCTAGTTGCCAAACTAAGGGCTTGGCTACACTTGCAAGTTAGAGCACTTTAAAGCAGCCCTAACTCATGACCCGTCCAGACTGCCAAGGCACTTAGAGCGCCTGGACTCTGCAGCTGGAGCGCTCCTGGTAATCCACCTCCATGAGAAGCATAACGCTTGCTGCGCCTCGGCTGTAACGCCCCAGCGTCAGTGTGAACAAGGTATTGCATTACTGCGCTCTGATCGGCCTCCAGAAAGGTCCCATAATCCCCTTACATCAAGTGGCCACTCTTGTCATTGTTTTGGAATCGGCTATAGGAATGAGGCTATGCCCTTTCAAAGCTCCGTTTCTGACAGCCAGCTGCTTATCTGCTCCAGGACAAAGCAACCACTGGTGTGGAATGTTGCTTGCTGTGAGTGTGTGAGAGAGAGAGGTGGAGGAGAGGAGGGGTCTGCTGCTGTCTGAACTTACAAGACAGAATGCTGACATGCTCTCAGCCCCCTCAAAACCCACTCTCTCTCCCCCCACATACACACAACACACTCCCTGTCACACTCCCCCCTCCCCCCCGCATTTGAAAAGCACGTTGCAGCCACTTGCATGCTGGGATAGTTGCCACAATGCAGTGCTCTCTGTGGCGTTGCAAGAGCTGCTAATGTGGCCATGCCAGTGCTCTTGAATCTGACAGTGTGTACACATGGCAGCGCTTTCCCTACTGCGCTCTCCAAGGGCTGGTTTAACTCACAGAGCTCTACATCTGCAAGTGTAGCCATGCCCTAACTAAACAGCCTATGCCTAATGACACAACACAGGGTTTCCCTAACTTACGCAAGGTCACTTACTGCTCTGACTGCTTGCCTACACTGAGCAGTCATGGAAGAGTCCACTGATCAAACCACAATGGCCTAAGGCTCTGCCAGTGCTAGACCTTTGGGTCAAAAATTTCCCACCATTTCAACTAGTTCAGCTCCATGGGTGGTAGCGATGGTGAGAGTTCTGTGTGGAAGGGGCTGCCTGCAGCTGCCAGCATTTTAACCACTGTGTTATTTAACTCTGTCCTAGAGATGAGACACTGGTTAATGTGCTGGCTCCCATTTTTGCTACCACTTGTACAGTTGAACTCATTAAAAAAAACAAACAGAAAAAGCTTCTGTAGATAAGGCCTAAAATAATTGTTTCCTTATTTTCCTAAAAATATTAGTCTCATTAGTATAGCTCTATATATAGCATCACAGGGTACTGAGGAAATGAAACCAAATGAACTGGATCCTTTTCATCAGAATGGTCTTACTCTGTAAGACTGAGGCTTGGTCTACACTACAGACCTAGATTGACATAAGCTGCTAGCTATGTCAGTGTCTACACTACAGCCTTGCTTCCGCCGCTGTAAGTGCACTACTACACCGACATAATAACTCCACCTCCGCGAGAGGTGTAGGGCTTATGTTGGTCTAGTTAGGCAATGCAGTGTCTGTGTAGACACTGCATTCCTTACATCAGCTGTTGGCTGTACCCAGCCGGGCTCCTGCCCGGTCTCCGCTCCAAGCCGGGCTGCCACCCAAGTTCCTGGCTTGGGCTGCAGCCCAGGCTCCCCACTGGGAGCCCTGCTGCCCCACCTCCCTGCCCCTGGGTCCCAGCTCCCCGCTGGGGACACGGCAGCCGACCTAACTCTGGGTGGCAATATCCCTGCCAGAGGTGATAAGCCCCAGGCGCTGCCCCCAGTTCCCGGCTGAGAGCAGGGAGGCGAGAAGCCCAGGAGGCAGCTGGGCTCCTGGCGGGGAGCTGAGCAGAGCTGAGTGCCCTGGCTCTCAGCCCCCCCCGCCCCCCCTCCCCCCCCACACACACTGCCCCTCTTCACTCGGTGGAAGCGCTCCTGGTGAGGAAGGAGGGTAGTGTGGACATCAGCCACCGCATTAATTACTGCTGTGGCTGTAAGTCAATCTAACGTGGGTCAACTTAAGTTTGTAGTGTAGACATGCTCTCAGTTTGTCTTTGGATATACAGACAACAACAGTACTAGTAAATAGAATGAACTGATGGCTCAACGTTATAAATGTTCCTGTTTCATGTCATTATTTTCATTTTTTTAAACATTCATTAAAATTTTCCTGCTCAAGATCTATAGATATCATCTTTTAAAGTGGAACTATTGTATTCATACATGTGGCTAACTGTGCTTTCACAGCTAATCAGGAGATACTGCAGAAGGTGGAAGTAGAGTATGAAACAATGCCTGGGTGGAAGACTGACACGACTGGGGCGAGGAAATGGGAGGATCTCCCACCCAAGGCACAAAATTATATTCGATGTGTGGAAAACCATGTTGGAGTGCCAGGTAAATGTCTCTTCACCTGTGCTCATGGATAGGCCATGGCATGTACATGAGGCTGTGAATGAATACTCAACCTGCTAGCCAGTATAGAGCTTTGATGGGGCCCAAAGCAGTGGAGATACCAGAATTGGGAGGCAGGTGGGAGATCTCAACCAGAAGCAGCTCGGGCAGCATGCTGTGTTCTCGCTCTCTCTGCTTCCCCCTTCCTCCCACTTGTCTTCAGCTTATGCATGTGGGGGGAGGTTGCTTTTCTTTCCCTTCCCTCCAACCCCCTTCCTTGTGCTTCAGGGTGTGTGTGTGTGAGGGAGGAAGGGTATCACATACTGAGTCAGGTATTAGAGATTGTCCCACCCACTGCTGCTGCTAATGGTGGTGGGGATGGTAATGGGACCATGGGATTGGCTCCTGCCTGCAGGAGCTGGAGGGGGAGGCAGTTTGCTATCATCTGCTGCCTAGCCAAGTAGCTATCCTGGGCTACCTGTTTCAGCCCCACCATTCCCACCTTTGATATAGTTGACGGATCTCCTTTGACTCCAGGACTAGGCTGATCCCCAGTTTTGGGGTCTGGAAGAGTTTTTTCCCCATATGTCAAAAGTGGCAAATTACCATATGGGTTTTCACCTTCCAGCCAGCACCCAGGAGGTCGATTTGGTGCATGTCAATTACTTGTCACAACTTTAGCAGATTCCAGTGCAGTTGTGGGGTGGGTTAGAAGGTGTTTCATGGAGGTCCCTGTAACTCAGTGTGCTGTCTGGACACTGGTCCTGAGAGCAGCAATGCATGGTGAGCAGATATGTCTCCATGGCTCATGCAGATGTGGCTCCCCCTCATCTTATATCTTCTACCTCTGATGTGGAGGAGGGGAATGTGTTTGGGGTGTTAACTTCCAGTCAGGGTCCCTTGGCAGCCCTTAGGGCATGGCCTTCACACCGATTCTCACGTTTGTAGTACCCAGGGCCATTGGTGCCAGTGGAGAGCTTCACTGGGCGAACTCTACCAGATAGTTGGATGATTACCAAGGCCGCCCAGAGGAGTCAGGGGGCCTGGGGTCTTCGGCAGCGGGGCTCCTACCGCTCCGGGTCTTCGGGGCACTTTGCCGAAGACGTGGAGCAGAAGGACCCCTCGCCGCCGGAGACCCGAAGTGGAAGAAGCGGTGGCGGGTCTTCAGCAGCGGGTCCTTCACTCCGGGTGTGTTCGGTGGCACTGAAGGACGTGCCGCCGAAAACTCTCGTGGGGGCCCCACTTGCCCCCCCTCCCCTCTGGGCAGCCCTGATGATTACCCCATCTGTGTAATCATTTTAAAATAAAGTGACAACCTCCATATTTAACCATGCTATGATGTTTGTGTCTCATGGTTTTCACGTCTACATTGAGAAGACTATAAAGTCTGACAGAATTCTTGCTTTAGATTGCATGGGTTTAGCTAGACATCCATCACCCAAGATAATGACAGTTGACCATGCAACTGATGTGCCTCACCCTTCTGTTAGGCCTTCAAACTGCAATGCTTTGTGTTTATGGCATAATTACTCCATGCTTTCAGTGCTCCAGTATACTCTGTGTTAGTGATACAGCAGGAGAAACTATTTAACAGAGACACTTTTTCAGCACTTTGTTTCAGGTTTGGAGTTTGTTGGCGATTTTGTACCAAAACTTCATATTAAAAAATTAAAATGATTAAAATTAATTCATGATAGTATTTACTCCCAGTCAGTGTTCTAATAGTCGTTTTTCTCCCCCTTCTCTCCCTCACCAGTAAAATGGGTTGGAGTTGGAAAATCAAGAGAGTCAGTGATCCAGCTATTTTAAACAAAGAACTTCAGTGATGAGAAGCACAATTTAATGTTCATCTGTTCCTTACTACTCCCAAGTTAAAATGGAGCTGCTGTTTAAAACCAAAATGTTCTTCTAGGAAATTATTTATAAGAAATATATATTGTATATTTTAATATTTTCATTTGTCAGTAAATGCAAATTGTCAGTGATAAAAATCTGCTTGGTAGCTACCATCTTTTTCTCCCACACATATGCGCAAAAGCATAAAGAATTCAGTAACTGAATAAGAACTGGAATGAAAAAACAAGTGGTTTTCTTCCTTTTTCTCTGACTTGAGCCATGTTGCTATTCAGAAGTGTTTTACGTCCATTTCTTTGGGCTGATGACAATACTGAACATTTTCCAGTAGTTACTGAACGATTGGAAAAGCTGAAGTTATTCTTCAAAGGGAAAAGTTATAATTCCTGTTTCTGTGGGTTGGCAGCAATAAGACATATATATTGCATTTAAAATTGTCCTGGTTATGTAGATCTTCAGTCCCTAAAACACAATAAAATTAGGTAGGCATTTCTGATTTCATAAAGCAAGGCAAATGCGATTAGCTTGAAGCCTGAGATTTTTTTTTTACAACCTCCTAAAATAAATGGGAGAGAAGCTACAGTGATTGCATCACAAAATGATGCAAGCCAGTAACTGAGGTAACTTCTGGGGATGAGCCAGACTGGAGATAGCTGAGCTGCCTATGTATTTCCTTCAAATCTCCTGTTTACCAACAGGCACCCCACATGGAGGCTGGCAGAGCAGCTTTCCTCCCCTCTTGTGCAAAATAAAGGAAATCAGAGGAGTGATGAAGGGTATAAAGGGCCCCAAAGCCACAGAAATGGTGTGTGGGGGAGGGAGGAAGTAGAGCCAATGCAGCATGATGCATCTTTTCCCTGAATCTGAGATGTGTCTCCATGCAAACACTGTACTTCTGGAGCAACCCCGATTTTGTTGGGCACAGGTGGTGAGGCACTGGAGAGTACCAGCTGTACGGTGACATGCTGTCCTCCAAATCTGGTGCATTTCCAAGGATAAATCTATGCATGATTTAATGCTGCTAGTTGCAGCCTTAACTCCCTTTCCCAGCTTTTGACCCCATGCACCAAACTGTAGGGGGTGATATCTAGTGCTGAAGGAGGGAGCATATGACAGCACAGCTCCTGACAGGGCTGAGCTGTTTGGGCTAGTGAGGTACAGCACAGAGGTTCCAAGATTTCCAGGGATGGATCTGGAATTCCTCATGGATCCTCTGGTTCTGCATGGTTAGAAGGCCATGCTCTCTGCCCCCTCTGCATGGCCCAAGCCCCTCTTTTAGAGAGCAGAATGCTGCGGAAACTGAGTTATTCCAAAAGTTATGGAATTTTTAGAGCACACTGACATTTCTGTGAGTTTTTCCACAGGTAGGGAGAATATAGCCCAATATTTTTATGACATTCCCAGATACCTTGGTGCACATCTAGGAATGGCATCACCGCCTCTGCTGGTTCCCAGTGCATTAATGCCATGATTTCCTTTGTGAAAACACCCCTTTTTGGGACAGTACTTCCAGGAGTGATGGCATCCAAAATGGTGGTACCCTTGGGTGCAGAATGGGGAAAAATAAGACCTGTCCATGGACCTCCAACCACTTCCAGATCCAGTTACCTCATGTGCACTCCCCCATGTTGTCCCATCTCTAACAATTATCTAGATATCTTTTAACATTTAAGATCTGTTGTATTTTTTAAAATAAACATAACATATGAGCAGCCATGGCTTCTATAATCACCAGGTAGTAAAGCAGTTTATATTACCATACAAAGATGCATTGAGGCTTGTAGTACAGTCCCTCTGCACCCTCCTCTGGTAACAGTGCAGTCTCTTCACACACCCCTCCAGCGCAGCCTGTGGCTTTGTGGATAGGTGCTGGGTTCGTAAAAATTGAGTAGGGGGCCAGGAGTTAGAGCCTGAGGATGAAACCTTCAGTAGGCGTATAAAGAGCAGAACCCCCTATATTTGGTAAGGCATGGCAGAGGGGCAGCTGGGCCAAATTTGAGTGTCATTGTGACCCTCTGCACCAGATCTCAGTGCCACTCAAATTTGGTCCAGTCAGGCAGGTAACCACAGCTGGGGATGGGCCCGCTTTCCGCATGAGTCCATGTAATCTGGCTCCTATGGCTTTATGCCATCGTCTAGTCCTTTATGTCCAGTGATTTAAGCACAAGAACTCCTGAGTCCTAAACCTGACTTCTTCTGTGGCCTAGGGCAAGTCATTTAACCTGTGTGCCTCAGTTTTGCCATCTGTAAAATGGCAGATAATAATACTTACCTACCTCATATAGGTTTTGTGAGGATTAATTAATATGGGCCAAATCCTGTAGTACTTACCCTTCTTTTATTAGGCAAAACCCCCATTGATAATCATTGGGAGTTCTGCCAGCGTAAGGACTGTAGGATTTAGATCTTATGTAGTGTTTATAAAGCACTTTTGAAAAGTGCTCTGTAAGTGCTAAGTATTATTATTATTAGCACTGTAGAATGTAGCTCATGTTATGAGGTATCTTAAGCACAAGCACTCTTGGCAATGCACTACTAATCAAGTTTCATTTCCAATGGGCTCAATCTCATGGCAGTCATCAATTAGAGGGTTCAGATTGATTCCTTCCCTCAGCCCACTGTCCTCAGCACATTTTTATTAGCACAAAGCCATTTTATTTGGGCTTTGTTCAGTTTTATAGGATTAGGTCCGCAGTGAGTAACAGTTACTCACAATGTATCAACAACCATTGGATTAAGTGATCAACCCTAAATATCATTTTGGTACATTAAAAATGAAGTTATTATAAATTAATTGTCACAGCATCAATGTCTCTTGCTTGACCTAGACCTTTATTTTCCATGAAGTGCCTTTCCATTTTGCCTTTGCTTTAGGGCCTCATCCAAGCCCACTGAGACCCTTGATTTGCAACACATCAGGAGACCATTATCCTGTGACACTGTTATGTTCCTTGCATTTAATTTAATTGCATAGGTTTTTTTAAATTAGATTTCTTCTCCTCCTGAATTCTGGGAATTTTGCCACTGTGTTCAGTGTGAACAGGTTCAGACCTTTATTTTTAGAAGTTCTTTACAGGCTATGTGATGACACAAACTTTTAAAAGGAACACGTTCGATTTAAACCATACGTTCATCTTGACTGTTTCCTGTGGCAGACTACTTTAGATTGGAACCTTTGCTTGGAATTTCATTGTAATAATAACCACTGTGGCTAATTTAATTTTTCTTTGTACACAAGTTGAATGTAATAATTATTGAAATTTGTTCATGTATCATGTTAGATGTACTGATGGAAGAATAAGGGAAATATCTACTAATATGGTATATTATATTGTGATGGATTACAGTAAAAAAAAGTTACTAAACCATTCAGGTAAAACATGTATTTGACAGATTTTTGTCAGACTTGCCATCACATTGCGGCCTTCATAATCAGGTGTACACTTCCTAACATATGCTAGTTTTTTGGGTGGTTTTTAACTGACCTGTATATGCTCTTACAGCACTGGCCAGCTGCATTTTATAAATTGAAACAAATAAAACAAAGAGTTTTCAAAGTAATATGCAAAATGTACATACATTCACCCACGCACCCATGTAGATATTGCAGGAAAACTTTGAAATCTCATCTCATTCTTTTACCCTCAAAGACACATTTAGATTCATTTTAAAACAAATGTTTCTGAGAGTTTGGGGATAAAATTCACTACTTTCAAATCCAGAAACATAGTCAAGTGTTTCCTAATGCTTTTAAAATAATGATCAAGAAGCTTTGCATAAGAAATGGATATTTTCTTTCTAGCTATGAGCAGCAGGTATTTTATTTACTATTGGCATTTCACTCGTATATTCTTAGGAATGGATAGGGTGAGTCCTGGTTAGCAATTCCTGGCAGAAACACTTACTTCACTCATGAAACAGAACTTTTCCCTTTGAACATTTCATGACTGACTCCAGTGAGTTCTTTCCATGATAAATTGCGTAAGAAACTTGAACAATTAACTCTTTACAGTTCTTTATCATTACAAATCCATCCATAACACACCATTGGGGAAAGGAAGGAAAAAATGATCTCACCTAATATAACTAAAGCTAACCCCTACAATATGGCAGGCCTTCAGAGTGATGGGGGTGGGGACTTCTGGGATCCTGTTTTACAGGTAGGAAAATCTCCATTTCTCATTATCTCCTGAAATCAATCTGGAACAAGAGGCCTTTTACTTCAGTGTCCATATCCAATGAGCGAGAGACCAGGTCAGTACATCTACTGAAGGAGATGTCTGAAAAGGGACTGGGGAGACTTCTGTGTTGCCAGTTGATAGATCTTGTCTACAAAGGTTGACTCACTTTCTTCCAGTCACATGAAGACACCCTTAGTGGAATGAGCTTTGACTGGTAACTGGCCTCCAAAGCAGTTTTATCTCACCCCATAAGTAGGGACTTGTGTAAATCACAATTTATTTTTAGAAAATTAATGACAATGCAAATGGCAAAGTATTGAATTTCACTGAGTTTGCACGGAATGAATTTTACAAGTTAACATTAGTCAATTCAAAGGATGAAATGAATTTTACAAGTTAATTTAACCAATTTTACAACTAAAGTGTATTCCATCCTGGAAATTGACTAACATTAGCTTGTAGAATTCATTCCATCCTTGGAATTGACTAACATTCACAGTTTGGGGGCATTTTCATGATTTCTGTGTCCTCCATGAAATTGTGGTTTACACAGGGCCCAATCCATAAGGCACTGGTGTGTCTGGAGCTGCCAAAGACAGAATGGAGACTGGGTTGTCTGCTAAAGCTACCAGTCAGGAGCCCCTCCATGGGATAAATTCTGCTTTATGATCAGTCCAGATGGGCAGTGGAGAATGCTCCACCCCACTCCTGGTTTAGACTCGGGAAGAAGGAGGGGGGCATGATGAGAAATATCATGTGGAAACTGGATAACCATTTTTACTTTGTCGAAACACACTAAATAAAGGGCATTACTGGTCCTAACCATTTAATAACAATAATGACTGTTTATGGGGCCAAATCTCACAGGTCCTACTTACTCCTTACAGAGGGTCTGATCCACAGACATGTGGCCTTGTATGCATGGATCACACCCCCTCCCCTGAGGGAGTGTGTGTGGGGGGGTTTTCTCACCCCCTTTCCAAACCAACCTCTGCCCCTCTATCTCTCTCTCCCCCCGCCCCACCCCCTGCCACCCACAAACCTTTCAGAGGGCACTCTGTGCATCTGGGAATCTACACGGTGGGCTGGCGCATCATCTGTCCCTCCCCCTCCCAGTGAATCCTGTAGGAATCAGGGCAGAAAGAAAAGACAACTCCCAACTGTTATCCTTCTAAAAGTTCCTTCTCTATGGTGTAGGCCGCCATTAAAGAAGTTCCCCAGACAGTCATCAGATGCAGAAATGCTAGCTGTATGGCGCCCGTAAAGCTATACCGCCAAAAAAGAGGGGTGCCAAAGACAGTCAGCCAAAAAAACGAGGAGTCCTTGTGGCACCTTAGAGACTAACAAATTTATTTGGGCATAAGATTTTGTGGGCTATAACCAGAGGTGAAAGTAAGCCGATCCAGTATGGCGTACCGGCAAAAGCCCGTACACCGTACTGGACCAGACCGACTTCCGCAGGCTGGCACTTTAAATACCTTGCCAATACCTTCAAAAGATGAGCCTGGGAGCACAATTTCATAACTTTCTTAGACACTAAAAATCATGGATGCAATAAACACACTGGATTTATGACTCATTAAAAAAATCTATAGCCCATTAACCCTCCTTCCTCCTAGACTGCAGAGGCGTTAACTACCCACTTCACTTTGAACAGTCTCTTAGAATATGTTAACTGCTTATGCTAAACAAACTGTTCCACCTTGTCATCTCTGTGACACTGAGTACCTTTCCCACCCTGAAGAAGAGCTGTGTGTAAGCTTGAAAGCTTGTCTCTTTCACCAGCAGAAGTTGATCCAATAAAAGATATTACCTAACCCATACTGTCTCTAGCATTTATTCAGGTGTGAACACATCTATTTAAACCAGACACATTTTGTGGTCCACTTCTATATAAGCCTGTATTAAACACTGAACCCGGGACCAGATGCTTAGCTGAGATAAAATGACATTGTTCTGCTTACACCAGTTGAGGTTCTGGCTCAGGATGTGAACAAAGGGGAAATATTTAGTACCGAATGTATCATGTTGTCCCGTAACAAATACCCATTACATAGCAAAATGATAATAAAAATATATTTTTGCTTTCCTATTATCACTCACTTACTCAATATGTGACAAAACTGATTGCCGATGCAAATCATTTTTAAATCTAGGTGCACCTGCAAAAATATGCATGACCATAGAGCTAGCATAACCCCATATTTGTATGCATAAACCAGAATTTGTGCACACAAAGTAGCTGTGGATACAAATGGTTGACTAAATTCCTATTATGTGGACAAAATGGGTTCATTATACAGTATTTAGTGCATTTGTGCTCACATATTTGCATGCACAACTGCATAGCTAAATTCCCTCTAAGCTGCATGGCCGTGCAGCAGCCTATTTAGTGGTGCACATGTGTTCAGGGATGTGGCAGGGAGAGATTCCTTTCCCCCAACCCTGGCCCCAACCCAGCCCAGCCACGGACCTGCCGTGGCTGGAGGAGAGGTGCCTCTCCCGCGGCCCCAACCCGCCCCAGCACGGACCTGCCACGGCCGTGGGAGAGGCGCCCTGAACCCAGCCTGAACCCAGCCCCGTCCCGGACCTGCTGCGGCCTTGGGAGAGGTGCCCCACCCCAGGCCTCAACCCAGCCCCAGCCCAGACCTGCCGCAGCCGTGGGAGAGGTGCCCCTCTCCTGGCCTCAACACAGCCCCGGCCTGGACCTGCTATGGCTGTGGGAGAGGCACCTCTCCCGTGGCCCCAACCCAGCTCCGGCCCAGACCTGCTGAGGCAGGGAGAGGTGCCTCTCCCCCAGCCCAGGTGCTACTGTGGGGAAGGAGTGCTGGGAGGACTTCTTGCTCCCCGTCGCAGCCCCAGGGCAGCCTGCATCCCATCCCCTCATCCCTGGCCCCACCCCAGAGCCCGCACCCCCAGCCAGAGCCCTCAACCTCCTCACACCCCAACCCTCTGGCCCAGCCCTGAGCTCCCTCCCACACGCTGAACCCCTCGGCCCAACCCCCGCCACATGAATTTTGTTATGTGCACCAGTACGGAGGTGATGTGTCGCACCTCACCTCCATACTGGTGCACATAACAAAATTCATTCTGCACGTGGGTGGGAAAAATTAGAAGGATCGCTGCTGCATAGTTCTCTTTTTTTAGTTCTACAGCTAGATTAACATAATCTGGAAGAAAACAAAAGGAAACCACTGTCCATAGTAAAACCTTAAGGGAGACGTGTAGAATGGGTAGAAAAACTAAATAAAGAGGCCTCTTTGTAACACCTGTACATATCCAGCTGCAAAAACCAATGACGGATCTGCAATAGAGTATCAAACCACAGAACTGGAAATACCCTGCAGCAGTAGTGAAGGAAAGCACGAATGTTGTTGGTAGAGCATAGTTGATAGACTAGTAGCACTCTGTGAAATTTGTCCAAGCCGTGCTAATTTAAGAGCAAGTGCTGGCTGTCACCTAGACTGCAGCATCTTGGCATAAAACGGCATAGTCTCTAAGTCTGCACTTATTCTTGGTTTATCAAACTTTATTTGATGCATATATTTATTTATCAAGATTAGAACCATGATCTCTGCTGCTAAAATATAAATATTCATTATAAAATAATAATGTACAACTTTGTTTTGGCACTTGCTATCAGATAATTGCTGAATATGTAGTACCTTTCATGGAGTTTGTAAACATGTTGATTTGTTAAGGTTGACAGGCTATAATTAGGCTTGAGAGAATTCTATTTTTTTTTAACTTGATGGATAATATTGATGTTTATTTTTAATCATTTTCCAATTTTTATCGATTTAAATATTCACAGTTGTACAAAATTATGGGGTTTAAACTTTTTTTTATTTGTATCCATTTACATTTTCACAGTTGGAAACTATAGAGGGGTGTCAGACAATATGGGGGGTCAGGAAAGTAATTATTGAATGACAGTAGATATTGAGATTCAAAAAATTAAAGCTTATAAACATTAAAACACAAACTGTCAACATCCCATGTCAAAATATATAAACTAAGTATCCTTAAATCAAACTAATACATTATCAAGCAGCATTTTTCTTACTTGCCTATCTGTAAACTTGATGGAAATTTATTCTTGTTGGTTTGTGTCATAAAGTAAAATTTATGTTTACCAGCTGTGACATTGTCTAATTAAAATATAACCATGCAAATTGTTATTGCTACCACTGTTATATAATTGCAACAAATTTTGTACAAAGTGTAACACATGGCCAGAAAGGGTTAAGCACCCTGCAGGCTAAGTGACCCAAAGCCAACCATTAAAGACATGTTAGAAAGTATCTGAATGGTAATTAGGGCCATTCCCTGCTAGATAGGCCAGAACTTTGAAGTGCAAACCTGTATTAAGAAAAGGAGTACTTGTAGCACCTTAGAGACTAAAAAATTTATTTGAGCATAAGCTTTCGTGAGCTACAGCTCACTTTGAGGTGATACTAATTGTGTGTGTTTACTTATATTTTGTTTAATAATTACCCATGTAAACAGGCAGTTTCTGTCCGTCACTATAGCTATTGATTCAGAGATCAAAAGGGAATATTAACACTTAGCTGAATCTTGAATGCAATAATGTCATTGTCTATATGTCTCTTTATAGTTTGTGATAGACTGCCTAATGGATAAATTATTTTATGTTAATCCATGAAGTTAATTACTGGTGAGGTTTAGGAAACAGAAGGTTACATCAAAAGCCTATTGTTCACCCAGGACTGTATGGTCAGGTGGCTGCTAGAAAACTGCATAAAAGACCCTTGGGTCCTGATCCTGTCATCTCAGATTCTGCTTGAGGCTTCATGCAGGGGAAGCTTAAGCCGTAAGGACTGAGGTCCCGTCCTGACTGGACCACCTTGAATATAAACATTAGACTATAACCTATGAACTAATTCTGAAAGAACTCTTTGCAACTCCTCAGCTCACTATCTCTGTTATGTTTCAGAGTAGCAGCCGTGTTAGTCTGTATCCGCAAAAAGGAAAGGAGTACTTGTGGCACCTTAGAGACTAACAAATTTATTTGAGCATAAGCTTTCGTGAGCTACATCAGATGCATCCGATGAAGTGAGCTGTAGCTCACGAAAGCTTATGCTCAAATAAATTTGTTAGTCTCTAAGGTGCCACAAGTACGCCTTTTCTTTTTATCTCTGTTATGAATCTGAATCTCAAGAATTGTACTCATGTCTGTATGTATACTGATCTTTTAACCAATTCCCTCTCTCTTTTCTTTTTTAACAAATTTTAGTTTAGTTAGTAAGAATTGGCTGTAAGCGTGTATTTGGGTAAGATCTGGAATATTCATTAACCTGGGAAGTAATGTGTCTAATACTTTGGGATTGGTAGAACTTTTTTATATGATGAATAAGTTTTTCAATAATCTTCATCATATTTGACTTGGGTGTTTGGGTGGAGGCCTGAGGCTGGGTTACTTTAAGTGAACTGTGTTGTTGGCTTCTGGATAACCAGTGAGGTATTATCTAAGTATTGGAATATCCACCAGCTTTGGGGATTGTCTGCCCCATTCTTTGCAGTTCACGTTAATTGAGTGACCTCAGTTGGCTCCCCTGGAACTCCGGTCACACCAACATTTACTGATAAAAGAAATGAACAGTTGGACAAATTTTGCTTTCATTTACACTATTGTATATCCAAATAAAATCTTTAAATAAATTTGAGATTTACACTGGTCTAAATAAAAGAATGTAACCCCCATCTTTTAGCAGTTTTTAAAGCTGTCCTGCAAGTGAGAGGGGGAATAAATAAGGAATATTTATTACACATGTAAGGGGGAAAATATTGAATGAAGAAGAAACTTTTTGGGGAGGTGGAGTTTGGGATGGATGAAACTGGAAAGAGAGGTTGAATATTTTAAAGGCCCCAATGTTCATGGGAGTCCAGTATTTATGAGCTTAGAACAGTTCAGAAATATCGTATAACCTCAAGGATTACAATTTATTAGCCAATTGCAACAAAAATGGAACAAAAATATTTTATAAAGTAGTAACACTTCAAGAAATACCATTATACTTTGGGTGGTTGATGGCATTTATGTTGAAGGCATAGCTGAGGTATGCCAGCATTTATAAATGTGTTGTTTGTATTACAGGTGGAGCAGAACCAAAATCATAGATATGAACACCTTTGAATTTTGAGGTGTTCATAATCCCCACCTATGCACAAATGTTGTAAATGACCTTTATTTTCATAATGGACAGAATCAGAACCCCAGATCAAACATGCTCACAATCTGGGGGTGTTTGAAAGCTGGACTGAAAATTGTGTGGCATGGGCCTGAATGTGGCTTGCATAATAGATACTTTTTTCAGAGTAGCAGCCCTGTTAGTCTGTATTCGCAAAAAGAAAAGGAGTACTTGTGGCACCTTAGAGACTAACCAATTTATTTGAGATACTGAAACTGTAAAAATATCTAAATAAATAAAAATAAATTGCTTTGTTTTAGGAGTTAGAAAGTTTTCAGCCAACCATTTTTTCATAATACACACAAATATGCCTAGATGATTCTTGGAAGAAGAGCACATTGAAAATGGGATTGTCTAATTTTCCTTCTTGCTTCCTTTCACAAACATGTTTTCAAAGATAAACCAAATTAACATATTCCCAATTACTATTGGTAGTCTCTTTTGTTTTTTCACATTCAGAAGTAGAATAACATAACACAGACTCTCAACTAACTGGGAAATTGTCACCATTAATTTTCGTGAATGTTAGATGCTAGCAAGCTTCGCCAGATCAGATCACAGTCCTCTCTTCTGTTTCCAAGTCACCAGTGGATCTTCCTCAAGGCATATTGCAGTGAGATTAATAAAAGTACTCCTGGATCAGTCTTTCGGGTGAAGAGTCAACAGACTAGCAGATGAACCAACTCTCTCCCCACAGGACACCAAGCCATGCTGAGACACATGAGACAGAATTATTTTGCCTTTTAGCCTACAAATTGAAGATGCCTGATCACTAGCAGATGTTGTCAAGGATGAGGCTTGTGAAGCAATTAAAGAAGAGATGTCAGCACCTGAGGCAGAATCTAACGGTTGCAACAGAAGAATTCTGTGTTTGCCCTGGAGTGGGGTGATGGCAGCATATTGCAAAGAGAATCATAACAGAACATCTTGACAATATCATATGTCAGCCTCTAGGCAAAATGCCCTAAATTCTGCCCTTAAATGAAAGATCCTGCTGTGCAGTTGTAGCACATGTTGCTCACTTTCAACCCTATTTCTAAGATCAAGAGTTTTAGAATCACCCTCCACTACCAGAACATAACTCTTATTGTTTGATTTCTCATTTTATCTGATGTACAGAATCCAAAACTCAAGCAGAATTTGACTGAATTATTACACCCTCACCCCACGCATGCTATCTTAGCATACGTGCAACGGGCCACAGGTGGCACGTGACCAAAATTCATCACTGAATTTGGTCCACTGGTTGGACCATTAGCTTCCCTGGCCTGCGTATTGATGGGGAGCGCGATAGGAGTGATGATCACACTCCCACTGATCTCATATTTACCCACCTTTGAAAAAGCATAGAGACAGCCTAAGAAAAGTGCTAAACAAAGGCTCAAGACTGCAAGGTGCTGAATGCTTTCCATGGACCTAGGATCTTATCATGAACTCCCTTTACATACTCAGCACCTGGCAGGTATGGGCCCTTACCAAAGGGTATTATGAGCAAAGAGAGAAGTAAGAAATGTGTTTACATTTTCAGCAGAATATTGTACCTGCTTGGGGGAGGAGGGTGTCTACAGGATTCTATGCCCTGAAAGGGAGCAGAGGGCTGGTGGGGGTTATGTTTCTATAGTACTGATTGACCCGTGGATCTCAAAATGCTTCAAGGACATTAAAATTCTCCCTTTCATCCCCTTTTACAGATGGGTAACTGAGGCATAGAAAGGAAGTGACTTAAACCCAGCCTCGAAGTCCTGGACCACAGCTTTATCTTCTAGGCCCCCTGTCACCCAAAGAGGCAGAGCAGCACCAAGGAGTCTTGGCACCTGGCTCTACCCACTAGGCCCCCTGGCACCTCCAGACCCAGAGCACAACCCAGGACTCCTGGTTCCTGGCTCGACCCACTAGGCCACCTGACAGACACAGCACAGTACCCAGGAGTCCTGGCTCCCACGCCCCTCAGGCTGCCCCTTCCCAGTGGGGTCCAGCCCGTAGGCAAGGCCGGGCCGGGCCACGCCAACCAGCAGCCCAGTCCCCCTCCCCCAACATTTCACGGTTAACGTGCGAGCCCCGCCCCCTCCACTCTTCTACCTCGCCGCCCAGCTCCGGCTCGCCCGCACTCCGCCCTATTCCCTTCCCTTGATTGGTCGGGAGTTTGGTGATGTCAGCGGTCAGGGCTGAAAGTGGGCGGGGCCGAGCTCGGGCCTTCGCCGCTTCTGGGTCGCTCGGCCTCAGGCTGGTGTCTCCGCGGCGCGTCCCTGCGGGGGGTCCGAGCGCGGTGGCGCCCGCGGTGTCCCTCCGCCGCCGGGCCGGGATGCCGAAGCGCTCCTGCCCCTTCGGGGACACGGCCCCGCTGCAGCTGAAAACCCGCGTGGGGCTGCGGGAGCTGAGCCGCGGCGCCCTGGGCGAGAAGTACCGGCGGGAGCTCTTCGGTGAGGGGCTGGGCGCGGGGGCCTCCCTGCCCGCGGGCCGCGGGGAAGCGGCAGGGACCGCGCGGGGCAGGTTATAGCGGCCCCAGGCGGGAGTCCCCGGTGGGCGCGGCGGGGCGGGGCGGTCTTGTGTCGCCGCGGGCTCCCTCCGCGGGCAGTCGGGCGTTGCGGTAGGTGCCCAGTAGCGGGGCCTGGGGCTGGCCAGGGCTGCTCCCGGGGGGGTTTGTGAGGTTGGTGGACAGCGCCATGGGGGGGGGGGAGCTCTGGGGGCGCCGGGCAGTCCCTTCATGATGGCAGCCGAGCTTGAGCTTCAGAAAGCTCCAGCGTTAATAACCCCTGACACACAAGCTGTCAACGTCACCTGGCAACATGTTCCCGGGAAACGTCCTTAATGCCAACTCCCAGCCCTCAAACGGCGTCTTTCTTCCTCCGCCCAGCCTTAAATTGCAGCTGTCCGGGGAAGCAGTTTTTCTGTGGGTTTCCATGCCTGCGGTGAAATGGCCATTGACCCATTTAAAAACTCATCCTTCCAGGCCTAGGATGAGTTCCTAGCGTGCCCCTCTATAGGGCTGTTCTTAACGTGACCCTCTTCTTCCCATCCCTGTTGCTGTCTCCTAGAAAAGACCAAGGAGCTACTCTTCCGAGGCGCCCAGGCCTACATGGATAGCATGTGGAAGGGCAACGCAGCAGGGACCTGCACAGTCCCCTGCTTTCCAGAGCCACTTAAAGATACACAGGAAACTTGTACTAAGTACAGTTGGAATGGACAAATGCTCATTGGGCAAGATGGAAAACTACTGAGGCATTCCCAAGCAATGGAAAAGAGTAAGTGGCATCTAGCTAATTATTTGTTATATCAGCAGGTATCTGCAATATCTTTGGATCAGCAGCATAGGGAACAGAGTAGCAGCCGTGTTAGTCTGTATTCGCAAAAAGACAAGGAGTACTTGTGGCACCTTAGAGACTAACAAATTTATTTGAGCATAAGCTTATGTCTTAAGCATAAGCTCCTTGTCTTTTTGCAGCTTAGGGAAGTGGACTTCATTAGTCTCCTTCGGTGAATGCACAGAACATACCTTTTTCTACTAGAGTTGCTTAGCTGTTGCTAATGACATGTTTAGTTGATGTCATGTGGCTCCCTTTTTGTTTAAAATATAATTGATTTAAAAGCTGAGATCCTCATAATCAGTTTATAAATTTAGTTAAATATAATCTGCTTGATAACCTAGGTGTGGCATGCCACAAAATTCTGTCTTCAATGAAACTTCATAGGTGGGCTATATTTTGTGCTGATGCCTGCAGTAATGCACTTTAGCTGTCAAAATTCCAACACCACTAATGTAATTGCAGTCATAACATTGATATGGAGGTAATCTACTATCCTGAACCTTGTAGAACTTTAAACATCTGATGTTCAAATCTTCTGTTCTGGTATAAGAATCTAAAAACCTATTTCTAAAACAGCTCCACCAGTCGGAGTTTCCAAAGCCTGTTCCTCCTGCATAAGAACTGTTGATATCAAAGAAGCTTGCACACAGTGTGATCGTTTTGTATGCCAGAATTGCAGCAAACTCTGCAAGTGCTGTAATGCTGTTGCCTGTTCCTTGTGTTCGATTATCGAGTAAGTGCCTCATTCTAACTTTTTAGAATATACTATTTCAATAAGGGAAAGGCTGCAGTATGCATCAGATTGTAATGGCCCATTCATATGCTGTGCCTTCACATACTGTATCTTCATGTTGTACCCAAGTGATCCTGAAACGTTCAAGGGGCATGTAGTTTTGTCATTAAACTATCTGAAACAGGAAAGGATATAGTGTATGAAGTAGTCTACTCTTACTGTAAGTGACTCTGCTTTCTATCCAAATGTTCTGGGAGGTGAGAAAGGCATGTCTCCTATCACAGCTCTGTAGAGCTGATAGAGGGAATACATACTTGTGAAGTAGCTGGAAAGAATTTACAGCACCATTAGTGTTTCTCTAATGCAGCGGTTCTCAAACTGTGGGTTGGGACCCAGTTTTAATGGGGTTGCCAGGGCTGGCTTAGAGTTGCTGGGGCCCAGGGCTGAACACCAAGCCTTAATGCCCGGGGCAAAGCCTGAGGGCTTCAGCTCTGGGTGGCAGGGCTCAGGTTACAGCCCCCCTGGATGGGGCTGGAGCCCTTGGACTTCAGGTTTGGCCCCGCTGCATGGGGTGGGCTTGGGTGGGCTCAGGCTTCTGTCTCCTCTCCTACCCCACCACCCGCCCCCCCCCCCCCCCGGTCTTGTAGTAGTTTTTGTTGTCAGAAGGGGGTCTCAGTGCAATGAAGTCTGAGACACCATTTATCTACATTAGAGCAGGGGTTAAGTCTTATAGTTCTTGTTTATGGTGAGCTTTGAAGAAAGGAGGGGAAGCTTTATACTATGTCCAAAATAGTGTACACTCATTTGACATGTGACTGTTTCTCTTCTAGTTACAGTGATACTGGCGAGCAAGTTCTCTGCAATGGCTGCTCAATGTTTGAAGCCTGAAACTCTTAATGAACTATCAACACCTCTTTATGGCTAAGGTATCAAGTGCCATGAAGAACATGTTTATATCTGACCCTTCTAGTGTGTGGAATTAACAATGGGATTTCTATGCATTTTATGTGATATTTTTTTAATACTGTAGCTAAATAAACTTTTTTATATGTTAAAGAGACTTCTGAATTACTGATGCTGTTATCTGAGGCTACAGTTACCTTCAAGGACTATCTTGAGCTGGATTCTACTGGCATAGATAAGCATAGTTCCCAGCACTACAAATAACATTTAGAACACACATTTTGTGTCTGAAGGCTGTTCAGTGGCTGCTATCTTTGGATACTGGTTTATGGGTCAAAATAGTATCAATTCATGTAGTGCTTTTTCATAGGGGGATGGCATTGTTCTAGACACACAGCCTTTCATCTGTGAGGTCTAAGCTCAGGCACTTGTCCTAGGTCACATCGCTCAAAGCAGAGACGGGAGTAGAATTTGACTCACAATATGATCTGACTTGTAAACGTTCTCTTCCATACGCATTATTGGCTGCCTGAATCTTCATGGTTCCTTCTAGCATAACCTTGATCTAGAAAAGATGCATATGTGGTACCCTCCTTCGGAGTACACATCAGAAATCTAATTATTCAATAAGCAGCTTTGTATGTAACTATATCTGGACATTAAGTTTGATGTCTACCTCAACCAGAAACTGCAGACTGTCAGTGGGAAAGGATAATTTTTCCTAAAATATTCAAACTTTTTTTTAAAGTAAATTAAATTTAAGATCATAAAAACTTATGCCAAACACTTTTTTTGGAACGGTGACATCAGCTCTACAGCCTTCCTTCATCCTTCTGTTTTTGTTATAGTGAAAATAGCTTAAACCTGTATTTTGTGAATGTAAAACATTCTTTGGTAGATGATGTTACTGTGCTTAAATATCAGGGTTTTTTAGAGAGATTTTAGGAAACAACTTTTTGAACAGAAAACAATGGTTTTGAGTTAAGCTCTTTCTACAAACTTGAACCTCTGATGTGTCTGCTTTTTTCCCCCTTTCCACTTAGGGTTACAGGCTGAAAATAGTGACACTCTTCCAGGTTCCTGGAGAGATCAGGAAGGTTGTTTACAAAGTATTTGTATTTCAAAGTAGTTGACAGATGCATTTTGGCTCACTTATCCTTACATTTTATTTCATATGAGCTTGTGGTCAAAGACCACTGAAGTGGATTTCATGGCTCAAAATCCCTATTAGTTAGTAATCCTCAAGCTTGTCCCTTCGAAAGGTGGCTGTCATGATAGATGCCTCATGCAGAGAGTGTAGGTTTAGAAGGAAGGAGGGAGAACCGGAAAAGGAGTGCTTCTCTGGGTTGCATGGATGGGAAGAAAAAGGAAACCGAAAGCAGAGAAACAAATGGCAAAGAAAACTTGCCTGTATTGGAACGGTGTAATGTGCTCCAGAAATGTTATTTAAAGGGCACCTGCCTTTTTTGTTTCCTCACAATCCATTTGGAAACTCTGAAAGGTTTATTTTTGCCTCAGAAATATCCTTTTGGTGTAGTTGTATTTTAACTCTCAAAGCCTGACACGTTTTGTTTTTAGGGGAGAATTGGGGAACTGGAGCGAGAGCTTTTCAGCTCTCCATTAAATGTTTTAAATCTTTTAACGGACTTATTCCCCTGTAGGCAATTCAGTGGGGAAAGGATTTTTAGTCTGAGTATCGAAATCTCTTTTTTGGCTTTATTAGCTGAGGTATAGGTACTAACAGTCCTTCCTATGCCATAATGGGAAAGACACAGATCACAAACACACTCTTTCTACATTTTCAAGTTACTTTTAAAGTGTGTTGCTGGACCTCCTGGTTCCCTTGGTGCAGTTTACTATGGAGCAGTATAGGGTCTGCTCCTGGGATGCTTACAGAGCTGCAGGCAGTGGTAACTGCATATGTTCCATTACTGGAATGGGAAATAGGCCTCACTTTGTTGCGTTCAGCTGCATTTGAGTTTTCTTTGTGATTACAGTATTCCATTATTCCAAGGTGGGCACTGAAAACTTTAAGTTGGGTGGCTGCAAGTATTGGGACAGTGTAATAATGCTAAAGGTTCAGACAAAGAATGTCTCTCTTCTAGCTGCTGGGTTGGCTGTAGTTCTAGAGTTTTAGCTTTTACACCACAGCTGTGAGGGTAGGGGTTTCCTTTAGGCTATGGATATAACAAAATAACTGCATGAGACCCTTCCATTCCATTGCTATGCTATACTTTTGTTTTAAGGCTTTCTGTGGGTACATCTTACACTATGCGCTTTTTTCGGTGGTGTGTAGTGTATGTAACCGAGTAGCTTCCCCAGCATGGTATAATTGCAGTGTAGATAGTGGGGTACAGCTAGGGCAAGTAAAGACACGCATGAAAGGTGTGTGTGTGTATGTATGTATGTATGTATGTATGTATGTGAATACATGGCTCTCACCTTGTCCAAGCCATGCCTCCATGTCTACAATGCTACCATTAGCAGTGTAGTGTCCCACTACCAGCTGGCTGCTGGAGCTCTTCCCAGACCACAGGGAAAGGCTCTGGTGGTGGAGGGGAGGCAGCAGTGCCTCCCCCCTGCCAGATTCTTTCCTTGCTGCAGTGAAAGGCTTTGGCAGTGGAGAGTTGCTGAAAGCCTTTCCACGCTGTGGAGTCTTTCACTGACACTTGTAGCTACATACTGCAGTGTGGGTGCAGTTTGCTTTTCACTGCAGACACTAGTGTGTAGCGTAGACGTAGCCTTTGTTGCCTTCTAGCTTCATTTCACCCCACTGAGTTGGCCTCACAGAATTCACCTTTTCAAAACAAAAAAGTAGATGGTTAAGATAAAGGAGATAACACACTTAGGTTACTATAATTTCTTGTCCCTGAGACCCTTAATATGCAGGAAAGAAAGTGTATCTGGAAGTAAGGCAAGGATCTAAAGTGAAATGCTGACACTTTTGTTTTCTGTGAAAGACCTCTCATTCCCCTACAGTGTGATGTAGGAAAATTGTAATCTGTTTTTAAAGGGCATGGGTAAGCTGGTGGGAACACATGCTGTTTACCTGCTGGCCCCATGGAGCTCAGGGAGAACAAGTAATCCAGCCTTGGAGACTATTCTGCTGTTGAGGACTGTCACTGTCCGAGGAAACTGCAATGCAGCCTTACAGCTGAGGAATGGGGCAGAGCTGCTGCAAAGGCACAGAGCCTCAATGTAGCCATCTTGGAATGCTTGTAGTACATAAGTGAACCTTGCATCCTCTTTGGCAGGGGTAAACCCATCATAGAATGAGTGGAGAACTCCTTGGAGATTTTCTTTCCTACAGGCCCCTTGTGCAGGCTTTCACATGGGAGTGGCTAGTCAAGTCCTGTCTCAGTAAAAATGGTGTATAAAGGAAAAAATCTGGTTATACAGTACATTGATTTCTTTAGGATTGTTCAGCAAGTTTGCAGGGCACAGTATGCTTTGGATATTGTGTTAACTGCTTCTCACTTATGCTGAAGCAAATCAATTATCCTACTATAAACAATTACAAGGACAGTCCAAAGGCTTTATAAAATTTTAACATGGTTCATTGGATAGTAAATAAAAGATCCTTAATTAAAATGGCAGTAGTGGTTTAGGATGGTTTCTGTGCCTTTTCTTGCCAGCTGTCCTTTGAATCTTATATTTTGTGTTAGCAGAGATGGACCAAGTGACCTAACAAATCATTTATTTTTCTAGATTGACTACTTCTGTTATACAGCATTTTGTACCTTTTTGCATTGTGTAGAGGTTATTTATTTTTAAGTGGCTCAGATGTCATACAAACAAGCTGCATAGCACTTTAATTTCTGTATTGTAATGCCATTTGTGTTGCCAGCTCAAGCAATTTTAACATGAGTTTTGCAATATATTGGTGTTTTTTTTTCTTAGCTCTCCAGCACCTGGTGTCAGATGATTGTGAGAACCTCAGCTTTCCTTTTTTTAAAAAAAGAAAAACAAACCAAAAAAAAACCCCACAAGTTTCTTGCCCACATGATTGCAGAGAAAAGCTTGAAAAAGTGAATGTTAAAAGCTCAAAAACCTGAAGATAAATTAAGACTGAAATTTATCATTTTTAAAATATCATTATTTTGGGGGGGCATTTTTGAATGTTAATTCTTGAGGTTGGAAATAGTGATTTTAAATGTATTTCATTTGTTCTTCAGTTCAGTTATTTTTTTTTTTCTGTTCCTCATTTAATAGTGTAAATTTTTCATCGCTACCCCAGTGTCAATTTAAACTGGTGGTATAGGTAGTGCAGGTTGCTTTAAGGTTTTATATAGTGATAATTACTTCGTATATGGATTTGTGCATTTGCTTTCAGCTATTTCCATAATTCTATTTTTATTAAAATGTAATGATTGGAACTAGAAACATATTACAGCTGATTGGGGTTTGTACTTTATTTTTGTAATTTTTTAATTTCTTCCTTTTTATTCATTCTCTCGGAGGAATACCAATGTAGGTGGTAGGCCAGATCCACAGCTGATAAAACAGCATAGCTACACTAAAATCAGTGGAGTTATGCCAGTTTATACCAGATGAAAATCTGGTCCACTGTGAATGGAATAGACTTTTTTTACTGAAATATTAAACCTGTTCAAATATACCTGTTGATCTGTCATAAATAGGCTATTTCAACAACATTTGGTAACAGTAAGATGTTTAAAAATGCTCCCATTATTTTCAGACTGCTTAATGACTTAGGCCCTGATTCTTTAATGTGATCTATGAGGATCCAACCTTGCACTTACCCCATTGATGGCAGTGGGGTTCCCTGAAAGCACAAAGGTCCAGGCACACTTATCTGATTAGAGGATTGGGGCCTATGATTTAAATTTTGAAAAGTTTCCAATATTTGAATAAATTGAAGTACATAATGGCGAATGCCCACTGTGCTAAAACTAGTTTTAGCATATAGCCACAAGGTGGCATTGCCTTGCAAGTTTTGCATAAATTCTTAATCAATATTCTGTTTTTCCTCAAATCCTGGCAGCTGGATAGAGGCAATCAAGTCATGATTGAGTCAACAGTTTTAGTTTGTAAAAAGGTGCTTTTACAAAACCTACAGTAAAACAATAGAATGTTTCCAGGAACTTTAAAAAAAAGTCAGGGGGGAGACAGTTATTTAGCAAACATTCCTCTGCAATATTAACTTTGAGGGGACTACTCATGTAAATAACTTTAAGCACATGCTTAGGTATTTTGCTGGATGAGGCTCAAGTGGTCAAGTTAAAATTTTAATATGCTGTTATTTGTCCTAGCCCATACTAGTTCCATTTTAAAAGCCTGATGTACCTACTCTTTTACAAGCAGATTACTCATGTACTGAGATTTTGATTTCTTTCCATAATACTAAGATAGTTTAAGGCTACAAATTAGATTCAGAAGTAGAGCTGGACAGGAAATGGTTTTCCCATTCTATGACCATCTTTGCTATTTCAAATTCTTTCCCTTCCCCCTCCCCCCGTTTTGTATCAAGATAAAACTGAGATCTTTGGAAAATTTTTCAGAACAGAAGTGTGAATATCCTAGTGCACATTCAAACTGAGATATTGTGATCTTGTGCAAGATGATTATTTAAAAAAAATAATCTGGTCATTGTCCTATAAACCACCTTTGTTCTGAAGATGAGTAAACTTCTTTCCAGGTGGTGGTAGTTGTCAGTGTTACTGGTTCTAGAGCTATGTGAAGAAACCTATTCTATTCAGTATTGGACAGATTTTCACAAGAGCTCAGCACCCAACATGCAGAACTCTTCAGATCTGCTCATACCTGTCTCAATGGAAGCTATTGTGTGCTGAGTTCTTGTGAAAATCTGGTCCTGACTGTAAGATTAAAAACTGCGGCAGACAATCACCATTTTTTTTTAAATACACACATGGACATAACTTTCTCTATTGTTCAGACAGCTTTGGAAATATCCAGCAGACATGTAGGAACTGGAATTAGCCAAAGAGCCTTAGATCTTTAGTAGTTTGGTGAAAGGTGTTTGTTGTTGGGGAGAAGAGGGTGTGTGCCTGTCTGTGGTTTTTTGTTTTTTAAACACCAAACCATTCAGAATGATGGCACTGGTATTTCATGTTACTGAGAGAGAGTTTGCACCAGCTCTAGAATCTATCTTCATGTGCTCGGCCTATATTTAAACTGCCTCCAGCAGTCTTTAGTCTGGTTTGCTTAGCTGTGGGTACATTCTTGGTAGTGCTTTATGTCTACTGAGAAATTTGCTGTTACTTACTGTTCTTATAAAATACAAATTCTTACTCCATCCAGAATTTAGTGAGATACTCTTTTCAGTAACTAAATCAGCATTATTGTTTATAGTGCATCTTTTGTAGGCTGCATAGCAATTGAGAGCTCTGTAGCTGAACTGATGCTGGTACAAATCCAAAGGGCCAGATCTTCAGCTGCTGTAACCAAGTGCAAATACACACTGAGTCAATGGAGCTATGTTATTTTATACCAGAGAGTGGGGTGGGAGGAGGTATTGTTTCATGGTCTCTGTGTGTATATAATGTCTTCTGCAGTTTCCACAGTATGCATCCGATGAAGTGAGCTGTAGCTCACGAAAGCTCATGCTCAAATAAATTGGTTAGTCTCTAAGGTGCCACAAGTAACCTCCTTTTCTTTTTGCGAATACAGACTAACACGGCTGTTACTCTGAAACCTGTCATTATACCAGCTGAGGCTCTGACTCTGTTTTGGCATAAAGCTGTGATATCATCATAATTTGTTTAATGATAACAATAGGCTTGGCTGCCTACACATCACAAACCCTTAGCCTGAAGAGTTTACAGTCTGAAAGGTCAGACAGAAGAAGCTAGGCTACACTGGAACATCCAGAGATAGGAATGACTGGATTTTTGTAGTGGTAAACTAATTTCTTCTATCAAAGATGGTTGGATGGTTAATTGCATGCTGTGATGTTTTAAATATCCAGAGTAAAATCCTGGCCTCATTAAAGTCAATTGGAGTTTTGCTAGTGTCCTCCTGGGGTCAGGATAATCACCCCATAAAGGTATATACCAGTATTCTACAGGAACTTCATCTACCCAGGGGGTAGTTCTATATAGTTATTGTACAGCACAAAGCAATGCTACACAACAGTTTGGGCCAGGCAGGAAAGAATACTGTACACAACTGCAATGGAAGGAGGAAGACTCACTATCCAAAATAACCACGCTCTCTTGGTCAAATTCTAACACACCTGCTCCTGCAATAAAGTGCGTTGTGAACTTTTGTGACAGCAAGTGTGGAGACCTTCCATTGTACATGCTACTGAACAGTCAGTATTCTCAAGGGCACTGGCTCAACACAGACCCAACGTGAAGGTTTATTGTGTTCACTCCCTAATAATTCTGCAGGGGCAGGTTGACATCAGATCCGGATTTGACACCGTGAAGGGGTTTGCCCCCACTGGCATCACCAGTCTCTGCTGTGGGAGCACAGATCAGCACTCCACTAGCTCTGCCCCAAAGCAGGTAGGACTGACAGGCCTGATGACAGATGCGTGCTATCTGGCCCAGCAAGCCAGGCCTTGGAGTGTTTCAACTGCTGAGCCTCTGGTTTACCTTTGCTCTCTTATACATGGGGGAGGGCTGGAAGATAACACAGCTCTTACTGCCTCCTTTCCCTGTGGGGTTGGAGGGCAGAAGTGGCTCCTCTATAAGTAGCCACATGAAGAGGGGAGCTGCACAGTGGGATTGGGAACAAAGTTAAGAGAATAGTAGTTGGGGAGAGGAGAGAGCATGGACCAGAAAAGATGAAGAAATCTGGGAGCATCTGCCAGAGACACCAAATATATGTGTGTGGCCGGTGGGGGGAGTCAAGTCTCAATGAGAAATGAGTCAAAAGAAGAAAAAATACCAGTACAAAACATTGAATATTATAGAGAAAACTGGGGGAAAACTGGCAAAGATTAAGAAAGTTTTTATGCAACATTAATAAGTAACAGTTGGCTGGTCCATGTTTCCCTTCCAGTCCTCTGTATACAGGCAATGCACAGTGGGCCAGATCCGACTAAATGGCAGCGGCGGCAGCAGCAGCAGCAGCTCTGGGGAGCAGGGAAAAGAGCTAATACAGGCAGGGGTAACTTTCATCTTCCTGTATGAGCTCCTTTCCCTGCTTCCCCGAGGGGGCTTCACTCTGTGGAGGGAAGGCAGATGGTGGGACCAATGCCCGCCCTCCTATGGGGTTGGTTGTGTGGTTTTTTTTGTTTTTGGCCAGATGGGGAGTTTGAGGCTACTTTGCACTGTCATAGACTCTCTCTGTGGCAGCTCTCAGCTGCTAGAGGCTTCCACCAGGGTCTGCACCAGCAGAAGCCAGCCTAAATATTATGTTATTACACACACATGCTATGGGTCTATACATCTGAATTCATGCTACTGTGGCTGTACTCTAGGAAAATATACCTGTGTATTTGGGACTGTTACTTTAGTGTATCTTTTTTTTCCCCCTTTCCTGGAGCCTGCATGTACATTGTGGTGTTATTATGGAAAGGTTGCTTATGAGCACAGGGCTGTTTGCATCTGTTCTTTTTAAAGAAAACCTGAGTGACAAATTTTTAGATAGGAGAACCCCAGATAGTGCTATGGACGTTGCAGCCGAGGGAGGGTAGGTCAAATCTGAGTGCTGTAGTTTTCAAAAATGTCCTTTTTAAATAATGACCAGCCATGTTTTGACTTCTGCTCCATGAGGAAAAAGAGTGCTGAGTAGTCAAGCTTCAAGCAAGGTGGTTTTATTCACAGCTGTATTTTAAAAATACACATTAGATGCTGCACTGCTATTTTTTATTTAGGGACTGTCTGATACTATCGTTAAGGTGAATTTATTATGCCAGATTTCAGGTCCATATATTGGGCATTCAGCAGCTAAACTTCTATTACATCTAAGACCCTGGGGGAAAGAAGATGATGTTTCCAACAGCATCAAACTTCTTAGACATGTTGCTGTGTAAACGTGCTATTTGGTTAGGACTAGATTTGGATACCTTCACTCTATTCACATTGAACAATAACTAGCCTCGGTGCATCTGGATTCCTTTGAAATCAGTGGGACCACTTACGGAATAAGGTGTGACTCCAGAATTGTCAGTTCAGGTTGGGTCACCTTTTCCTACGAAACTGTTTAGCAAAGAGAAAGTTTGACTTGGGACAGAATTCATTTGTAAAATGTGAAATTATGGAGAAAAACTAAAGGTGGGCCAGGTTTTGATTCCTTTAGCTAGATCTACACCACAAGCTGGGGATGTGATTCCCAGTTTCCACAGCCATGCTTGCACTAGCGCTCTTTGAGCTGCCGTACTAAAACGCATTGTGTAGTCAAGGACGCACAGGCAGGGGCGGCAGTGGCCCAGGCTAGCTGCCTCAGTGCATACCCATAGCATCCAGGTGGGTTTGGACTCAGGGCAGCTAGCCCATGTTACCCCAGCTACACTATTATTTTTAGTGTTCTTGTTCAATGAGAGCTAGTGCGAGCATGTCTACTACAGCTGGGAAACACACTCCCCAATTCAACTGTAGCCATAACTTGACTCTTAAATACTCGTGCGTCACATTGTGCCAACTCCACCTGCATAAATAAACCCATTATTCCTCCTCTCAGGCTCTAGCCTCTGGTTTATGCTCATGCTTTCCCCCCTCTGGTCTTCTTCTCCAGCTGCACCAAATGAAGTTACAGGTCTCCTTCAAATCCTCTGATACCTCACTTGGCTTGGCCTCACCCTACCCTCCGCAGTGCCATCCATTCTTACTCTAGTGCCTACATTTTACTCCTCAAATTTTGCTAATTTTTATATCTAAAAATGAATTAGTATTGTTTGTGGCAACTGAATCCTATGACGATTCCTATTGCATCCTTCCCTTTCCTCCTTTTGCAGCAATATTGCTTCACATTTTTATTATTCCAGTTTATAAAAATGCACCTGTTGTGATTTTTCTGCCCATGGACAAGTGCTATGAAGCCATGTGTGGGAGCAACATTAACTAATGAACTTCGCTACCCTAAAAAGGCTTCCACCTGAACCTCAAATCCTCAAAGCAAGAATGAAGAGAAAGGCCTTGCACCTGTACCTCAGGAGTCAAACTTACACTCTGTTGGACCAGGGTTAGAAGCTAAATTTCAGAACATAGGGCTGTTCACTGAGAATACCTTGCGTCACACAGCTAGGGACTTCCTGTTGAGGCTCTGCTGAAATATGATGAAAAAAAGTGGTCTTTTCAGGTATATGGAATCCAAAAAATGTTTCACTAAACTGATGGATTAGTCACACCCATAAGACCAGAGACACAGCAGTCCATGGAAAAGAGTGAGGGAGTGGAGTATAGTAATGAAATGGTTTGGTTTGAAATGATTGCTCTCTGACAGAGCAACTAGTCATCAGTTCATAAGACTGCAACACATATGCCATTAGACTGAGCTAAGAAATATCTGCACTCAGCAACATTTGGGATAATAGGCTGCTTATTCGCTATATGCGCTGTGTGTCTTTTCCTCTGTTATTAAAGAAGTTGATCTAAAAGGGACAAACTTGCTTGTTTGCAATGTATGCCACCCAGGAAAAAAACAAAAAACAAAATCTTTCTTCACGGACTGATTTCCTCAAATGAGCTTTAGTGATACGCTGCTGTGAAGCCTACAATGAGGTGGACCAGACCTTCATCCTAAATCCCTGCTTGGGGGGCAGAAAGTTGCTTAACATATGTTCCCAGTTCTTGTTAAGCTTGGCATGGGCAAGCAAGGAGCAGGATCCTCAGTCACAGAAAAATATTCAGAATTGTCAATAGTACAAGTCTCATAGTTACTACTTAAAATAAATAAATGTAAGCAATTCAAAGTGGCAACAAACAGAAAATGTGTTCCAAGATAAAGCAAAAGTCCCAGAGTTTAGGTAATCATGAGCTTGAGCCTTGAACCTTTAAAGGTCATGATATTCAATTTGGGGAGGAAGACATCTTGGATTCAGGTTCAAGCAGCAGGTGAGCTATCTCACTCTGGTGGGAAAGGAGCAGTAGCTGTGAGATGTGTGGAACCTAAGTATTTGTAAGATGAGAATGTATTGTAGGGGGAGGAATGGGGCATTTAAGGGAGCTACTTTTCTCTTAGGTGCCAGTCGATAAAGTTTTGGGTGTTTGGAGACCTTCTAAATATTGCAGCTGCCCAGAGAACACAATGCTTTTTGCCCACATTTGAAGGAAATACACTTTGGCGTACGCTAATGGAATATGTGGTGCTTTTCAGTTTGCCAGTAGGAGAGTACAATATGTGGTTTGCGTGACCCACTGTTTTTTGTCTGATCTAAAATTTCTCCAACCCTGTGACATAGGCAGAAGCAAGGACAATGCATGCCTGCTTCCTTGTCAGCATTCTGAAGCATTCTTGTCTTGCCCTGGCTGTTGGCCTCAGATAGGTAGAGGCCTTGTGCTTCTCATTTGCAGTTGCAGATTTTCTCTCCTGTTTTTACTACAGTGGTTCCCGGTCTGTGAACCACTGGTGGTCTGAGGAGAGCTATTACTTGTATTACCATAGCACCTAAGTCAAGGACCAGGACTATGCCACACAAACAACAAAAAGACAGCCTCTAGCCCTAGTAGCTTAGAATCTAAGACGAGACAACAGATGGATACAGACAGATCGAAGCTATAAGGAAACAATGAGTCAGTATTGGTCAGCATGACAGGAAGTGGTCTCAACCCACCAACAGCTGAATTGTTGTCAAGTTTTTTGTAGGCATCACTTTAAAAGAGTTTTAAGAAGGGATTTTAAGGAGGCTAATACGTAAGTTTTGTAGATGTTTATGGTGAGTTCCTCCAAAGCATGTGGGGAAGCATGGGAGAAAGCCTGTTTGCAAATTTAACAAATGGGAGATGGAGGTTGGCCTCATGTGCCAATTGGAGGTAAAGGATGACATCCTGATTCTGAACGAAAGAGATAGATAGGGTGAGGATAGGCCATGAAGGGGCTTGAAAGTGAAGACAAGTAGTTATGTCTGATGTGATAGAGAAGGGATGTAAAGAGACGGTGACATGGACAAAGTGATGGGCTAGGAAAATCATCTTTGTGACAGCATTCTGAATAGATATGAGCATGGAAAGTAGCATTTGTAGAAGCCAAAGAGAAGGATGTTATGATAAAAGCCTGGGTGAGAGTTTTAGCTGCGTGGAAGGTTAGAGGAAGGCTGTATTTTAGGGCTGGTCTACACTACCGCTTAAGTCAATGTAACTTGCATCGCTCCGGGTGGAGAGTTTTTCATACCCCTGAGCAATGTAAGTTACATTGACTTAAGCGCTGTCCACACCAGCATAGCTTCTGTCTCTTGCGGAGGTGGAGTAATTATGCTGACTGGAGAGCATTCTCCTGTCAGCAGACTGCGTCTTCACCAGAGTGCTACAGCGGCGCAGCTGCATCAGTGCAGCTACACCGATGTAGCACTCTAGCGTAGACTTGTCCTTAGAGACGTTATGCAGAAAGAATCTGCAAGACTATCCTGGATGCGGGGACCTAGAGAGAGGGCTGCGTCAAAGATGAGCCTAACAGGCGGTATGCAGGGTGGTGTTCACAGTGATTGACATGCAACTGACTCTCCTTATCTTCATCTACTAAATCATAATGAAAGTTAAAAAGATGTTACATTTCTATGTAAGCAAGTGTAATAGCTGTAGGGATATCATGCAATCAGAGGCAAGATGGGTGGTATAATCGCAAATGGGAGGGGATATGATCCATGAGACACTCTATTAAGATGCAGACCATACTGTGAAACAGAATTGGTGACTGTTTTACTCTGTTAACATTGGCTTCATTAGTTGGTTCTTACTGATTTGCAGGGTTTTGTTGTTGTTCCACTAAGTGGCATTTTGTGTGGTGGTATTGAGACAGAATCTATCGCCGCAGCAAACTGGCAAAACACCCCAGCGAGATATAACTTTTCTCTGGAGCATCTGAGATGGATTACATTATTTTGCTGACTCTTGTCTTTCTGCATTTGGAAGGCAAGGTCGCTCTTTGGGAGGTTTAAACAAATAGAAGTTATTGCAACCTATATTAGGATGCTTTATATATATGTTGGCTCAGAACTTGTAACAACTTGTAGAATCATAAAATTGTAGGACTGGAAGGGACCTTGAGAGGTCTTCTAGTCCAGTACCTTGTACTCAAGGCAGGAATAAGTTTTATCTAAACTCTCCCTGACAGGTGTTTGTCTAACTTGCTCTTAAAAATCACCAATGATGGAGATTCTACAACCTCCCTAGGCAATTTATTCCGGTGCTAACTACCCTGACAGGAAGTTTTTCCTAATGTCTAACCTAAACCTCCCTTGCTGCAATTTAAGCCCATTGCTTCTTGTCCTATCCTCAGAAGTTAACTAGTAAATTTTTTCTCGCTCCTCCTTGTAACAACGTTTTATGAACTTGCAAACTGTTATGTCCACATCTCCCCCGCCCCCCGTCTTCTCTTCTCCAGACTAAACAAACCCAATTTTTTCAATCTTCCCTCCTATGTCAATGTTTTCTAGACTGTTAATCATTTTTGTTGCTCTTCTCTGGATGTTTTCCAGTATGTCCACATCTTTCCTGAAATGTGGCACCCAGAACTGGACACAAGACTCCAGCTGAGACTGAATCAGTGAGGAGTAGAGCAGAATTACTTCTCGTGTCATTCTTACAACACTCCCGTTAATACAGCCCAGAATGATGTTTGATTTTTTTACAATATTGTTACACTGTTGATTCATACATAGCTTGTGATCCACTATGACCCCCAAATCCCTTTCTGCAGTACTCCTTCCTAGGCAGTCATTTCCCATTTTGTATGTGTGCAACTGGCTCTTCCTTCCTAAGTGGTGGAGTACTTTGCATTTGTCCTTACTGAATTTCATCCTGTTTTCTTCAGACCATTTCTCCAATTTGTTCAGATCATTTTGAATTTTAATCCTCTCCTCCAAAGCATTTGCAACCCCTACCTGCTCAGTATCGTCTGCACCGTTTATAAGTGTACTCTCTATACCATTATCTAAATCATTGATGAAGATATTGAACAGAACTGGACTCAGAACTGATCCTTGCAGGACCCCATGTGATATGCCCTTCCAGCTTGACTGTGAATCACTGATAACTACTTGGGAACAATTTTCCAACCAGTTATGCACCCACCTTATAGTAGCTCCATCTAGGTTGTATTTCCCTAATTTGTTTACAAAAAGGTCTTGCAAGACAGTATCAAAAGCCTTACTGAAGTCAAGATATACCACATCTACTGCTTCCCCCACATCCGCAAGGCTTGTTACCCTGTCAAAAAAAGATATTAGGTTGGTTTGACATTTGTTCTTCACACATCCATGCTGAGTTACTTATCACCTTATTATCTTCTAGATGTTTGCAAATTGATTGCTTAATTATTTGCACCATTATCTTTTCAGGTACTGAAGTTAAGCTGACTGGTCTGTAATTCCCCAGGTTGGCCTTATTCCCCTTTTTATATATTGGCATTATATTTGCCTTTTTCCAGTCCTCCAGCATCTCTTCCATCATCCATGACTTTTCGAAGATAATTGCTAATGGCTCAGATATCTCCTCAGTCACCTCCTTGAGTATTTTAGGATGTATTTCATCAGGCCTTGGTGCCTTGAAGTCAGCTAACTTGCTAAGTAATTTTTAACTTAGCCCTGTTTGGTCTTGGTGTGCTGATTGGCTCCATTTCTTAACCCAAACCTAGGCACAGGGTCAAGAGCAATAGGACTCAAGGGTGTGTTATATCAGACAAATGGGGCATGCTGTCTGGCACACACTGAAGGCATCCCTTTGCAAGGAAATAGACCCCACTCTGCCCCCCAAAATTTCATGTGACCACACAGACACATGCTGATGCTCCTAGCCCACCATGATGCTTAATAATTATTGCTTGGTTGGGTGAAGAAGACTACAGAGAAACACTTACACTCCCTGGTAAGAACTTGAGCTTTGGTGGACAATAAACTTTTTAGGAATTACAGCGTGTTGCTTAAAACCAAACAGACCTGGTCTGGGTGTTTTGTTGCTTATTGCACAGCTGAAGCATCCATGGTTAGCTTCAAATATATTGTGTTTTAAACAACACAGTTTTTTTTCCAGCACCTACAAGGAGAGGGAACACTCTTTTTAACAGGAGCCCCTGGAGTCAATGAATACTGGCCTCCTGTGGCCCTGACTCAAGTGACTGGGGCAGGAAATAAAGATTTAGCAACATTCCTGCATGTCACACCTTAACTATACTCCAGCCCTTTCTTGTGCAGAGAGCTCAGGTGACCTGATCCTGCAGACTTTTAATGATTAGTCCCACTGACATCAGCGACAGCTCACAGAGTAAACATGGCAAAGTGAGTCTCTTCCTTTTTCATCCCCCCTAGAGAAGATCTTCCAGTGCAGAATGAATTATTTCTTTAACAATCTACTGCTGAAAACACCTGTTACTAAACCAGCAGCAAAAGGAAGGAGTGTAGGGAAGGCAAATTCCACTCACAGAGGTGAGAGCTTTAGAGTTTGGATCAGGGAACGATAGAGAGAAATTTGAGAACAGCTTTCACATTTCTCTGAATCCATAAAGCTCCTATCAAAAGAAATAAGCACCCACCGTGTTTAAGCAATTTTTATTTAAGTATTTAGAGGGAAACTTCCATATCATAAGTAAAAATACTAGAGTCGAACCTTGTGTACAAAAAAAAAAAAGTCACGGCAATGGGCTCTCTGCTGGACCACAGTAGTTTCTCGTGGAAAGGGGAAGTGAGGGTATTTCCAATACACTCTCTTCCAAATTAAAAAAATAAATGCTAATTAACTGCAGTACATTTCATCATTTTTATACAGTCAAGAGAATGAAAACAAAAAGCGATCTAAAAGAATGCAACCTACAAGGGAATAAAGTCATTTGGGCAGTAGAGGCAGAATAAGACTGTTTTTACGAAAGTTACAAAGAAACATGATACAACAACAAAAAAGGGAGTGGGGGAATTTCTCACTAAGATTAAAAACAAAATATATTCACTTGAACACCCTATTACTCAAACACAGAGAAAGTTTCAACCTACTTTCTTTTTTTCTTATATACGGGAAACACGTTAAAGTGCTTCTTCAAGAGTCAGAAGGCACCAATGACAGTTGCCTGATACCTTGAATGCACACTGAAGAGTGAGGAAATTGTCTGGCATGATGCAAACAGTAATTGTTTACGTATCTTTATACAACTTCTCTTTAAAAAAAAGCAGCGACAAGTCATTACTTCAGTGCCATAATTTACGTCTGTTCGGTTGATTCATTCATCAAGATGAATTTCTCCCTTAGACCTGTGTGTGGCTTTTTATACACTGTACAAAGTGGGGCAATTCTGCAGTACAGCATTTTAGATTAGATTGGTAATCAGACTGTTTTCTAAGTTTTGAGCAGCCAATCCTGTTAAATACTCTTAAACATTAGACAAATGGAATAATTAAATGCATTATCTTAAAGGGAATACTCATCTGTGCGATGTAGAAATGGACTAGATTCCACAGAATTCAATTTGATACATAATGTCTTGTAGCAGATGTTATAACAAAATAACTTGCTTTTTGAACTACCTCACTGAGGCCATTAATGCTGTTCCTATAGTTGATTTTCTGGAGTAGGATGACACTTCATTGCTGTCCAAAGTGAGTCTGAACCTTTAACTCTCCAGAGTTTGTTCACTTCGTTGCTTATATTATTGCACTAGCTACTAAAGTCTTTATAGCTTCCTAAATAAATCTAATTGTTCAGAATGCAGATTCTATATTTAGATAATGACCTGTATGAAATAAATAAAATAAGGGGATTTTTCTGGTCAGAGTTGCTGATATGTTGAATATCTTAATTATTTCTAATGTAAACTGTTTTGGTACGTATTCTTAAAAACCTAGTCATTCAGCATAAAAGGTTGACTTAAACAAATCCATTCTTAAATGTTTTCTTCTCAAAAATGCATCAGAGAATTGTTTTAAATACAGAATCTGTGAGGCTTCCAACAAATTCATGTAAATTGTAGTACAAACATAGTTTGTAATTCCGATAATGTAGACAGTTTTCTAGTGTCCATTGAAGTAAGGTCCCCAAAATGTAGTCTGTTTTGTTTCTGAATGGGAAAAAAGGCAAAACATTAAGCTGTTCCACTGGCTGAATAGGAGAACTGAGGAAAATGAGGTCTTCTCTCATTATCTACACAATCCATACTGTCCTCTGCAAAGAGAAAAATAAATTTTACCCACATTGAATAATGCCGCGTATATTTTGATTTTAAACAGAGTAGAGGTTAATGATTTTCATGTCTTGGAACAAATGCATTGTAACTTCCCCCCTTCACCCCAAACTAAAAATATAGCTAAAGATAGTAACAGAAAGGCATCAAACTTAAGACCTGCCTTGACTCTCTATTTAATGTAAGTCACAGAAGAAGTTAATTTTCAGCACAGAGATGTAGCTGTGTTGGTGTCCATTTAACACTGCTGGAAGTTGTATGGCTGAATCCATACTCACTGTACTGAATTTTCACCCCTCCGTGTCTAGTGGTACAAAGTGAATGCTAAGTTACCATGGAAATAGAGCATACTTAAATTAAAAAAGCACATAAGCCATTATGCAACAAGTGTTTGTTAATATACACCATGTGTATGTGTATGCATTTCTAAGCTTATGAATATTGGTGGTTGGAAATTTTCCAACGGAATGTTTTTCTGTTGGAAAACGCCAATTCGTTGAAAATGAAATGTTTTGAGGAAACTTGTTAATTTGAACATTATTTCATTTGGAAAAGAGCCAGTGCAAAGTGTTCTGACATTTTCAGAATGAAGCATTTTGATTTATTATTTTGAAACAACTTATTAACATTTTATTTTATATCAATTTTTGTAAAATGTCAAAATTAGAATGAAACTTTCTGATCTTACAAAATTAAACATTTCAACTGACCTGAAATTATTCTTTTTTTCAGAACTTCATTTTCTAAGATATTTCATATATTTTGTTTTAGTTCCATTTCAGAACAGAAACCAAAATTTTGAACTCTCAGAACTCCCCACAACAAAAAATCCAGTTTCTACTCAGTTCTCTTTATGATATTCTATGCCTGTGAAAAGCACCAGACTGGAATTCTCTATTTAGCTGTGGAGTGGGTACAGTCATTTACACTTCCCCAAAACACTAGACTGGAGAGACCACCAGTAGGGGTTGAGAGGGCAATTCAGTTTCTATGCCCAGTCAATAGTTTGCTTCTCTGCTGAGGCTACTAATAATGGGGTCGGTTATAGTATTGGTTTTCGAGGCATTTATGAGGATAGGGACTCAGACCGCCAGATCAAATCACATAGCTCACTGAGCAGCCACTGGATAACAACTTTCTGGTACTATCAATTAGAGATGGGCTCAGGGTGCAAAATTCAGTTTCAGATTTCTAAACATCCCAAAGCTGGAGCTGGGAGTTTGGTATGGACCCATCTTTGCCGCCATCCCAGATCTGAATAGGCAAACTAACAGTGAAAAGCTCCATATCAGTTTACTAACACCATGATCAAGTATAATCATACAGTTTAATTACTGTATATGAAGAAATCCAGATGAATCTGAACGGATATTTCTTTGATATTTTCTATAAGGCCAGATAACACTACTGAATATTATCTTGGGGTGGGCCTAAAAAGAAAGAGAAATATTTAGGAAACTTTACCTTGGTCAGGTGGAGTGATTGTAATCATCTGTGCTGTGAATTCTTCATCAAAATACCTTGTGTCTGTTTCAGATGTAACTTGTGGTTTAAATGGAGGTATAAGCTGAAAGACACAAAAATACTGCAAGCTTATAGTTTATTGAAATACATTCTTTATAGATTGGCTTTGAATTTCAGCTATAAACCACAGTGACTTTTCCTATACTGCTAATAAAATCATGGCTCGTAGGAAAGAAACGTATACAATACAAAGTATTTAAATGTGCATTTGCTGTTTATGGGATGTGAACGGCTTTGTTTCTAAATCGTGTTTGCAGTAGAAAGAGTTGTGAGCTCTTGATGCTACTTCAAACAATAAATAAATAGATGATATTTACAGTTAAGAAATTAATAGTCTGTTTTTTAAAAATAGTATACATACTATAGGCCTTATCACCTCTGCTTTAGGCATGGGAGAGGGGCAAAAGGAGCAGAAAGCCTGCCTAATTGCCCAAAATTGTTCAGAGGGAGAGGAGCTGTACTTCAGTGGCATTACAGATCCCTCCTATCCCATGGAAACAACTGGATATAAACTCTGCACTTCTGGAGCTCTGAAGGTTTAAGGGAAACTGGCATGGTCAGTGGAGAGCTTCTTACATTGCATCCTTCTCTGGCTAAACCATGAGTAGCACTAATAAGACCCTACGCTGTGCTGTTAAACTCTCTTGGGTGTGAGGGGTAGAAGTCAGCCCCGTGTAAGCAGGGAGTCTGGCAGCAGGACTCTAGGTAAACAGAGCTGCTTGAGTCGGGTGGGGGAGGAGGGAGCGTGGGAAGTAGCACGCCCACCATGCTGGTCTTATGCAGATGCAGCGTTCCAAAGGATTTTGTAATGTGCAGTTTTGGAAGGCAGCATATCTGGTAGACAGATCTTGTTCTGTTTCCCATTGCATGATACAGCAGAAACTTGTGTGTGAAGTCACAGTCTGTAGCCCTTCCACAGAGGACATGATGCTGGGCATCAGTTCACCCACCACTGGGGATAAATCTGGCAGTCGCGATAGCAACTACACTACACTAGGCAACACAACAATTGGGGAATGGGATCATGGAAGCATACTGTATCCCACTGAAACTGCAGGGACTAGGTTAGCTAAGCAGAACATTAAATCACTCAGGCCTGGTCTACAATTAAAAGACAGATCTACGTAGCTATGGTGCTCAGAGGCATGAAAAATCCACACTGTGAGTGCTGTAGCTATGCTGAACTAGTCCCTGGTGTAGGCACAACAAGGTCAAATAACTTAAGGACGGCCACACTGGATCAGACCAATGGTTCATCTAGCCCAGTATCCTGTCTTCCAACAGTGGCCAATGCCAGGTGCTTGAAAGGGAATGAACAGAACAGGCAATCATCAAATGGTCCATCTTCTGTCGTCCAGTCCCAGCATCTAGCAATCAGAGGCTTAGGACACCCAGAGCATGGGGTTGTATCCCTGACCATCTTGGCTGATAGCCATTGATGGACTTATCCTCCATGAACTTGTCTAATTCTTTTTTGAACCCAATTATAGTTATGGCCTTCACAACATCCCCTAGCAATGAGTTCCACAGGTTGACTCTGTTATGTGAAGTACTACTTCCTTTTGTTTATTTTAAACCTGCGGCCTATTAACCTGACCCTGGTTCCTGTGTTACGCAAAAGGGGAAATAACACTTCCTTAGTTGCTACTGCAATACATACAATAAATAATACCATTAGGCCCCTTTAATTTTATTTCAGATTAGATTTAAAATTAAAGACAAAAATATGATCCACAGACACAGAATCTGGTGATACTTCAGAGAAAAATCCTGTGAGGTTTAGAACCAACAATTCAACATTATGGGAAGTGAGAATACAACTGTTTTAAAAATGGCCCTTATTATAAATACCTAATACAGTTACAATATGCAAACAATATACATATTTTAAACCTAAATTTTCAAAACTAACTAGTCATTTTGGGTGTCCAATGATACCTTGAAGGAGTCTGAGGATCAGATAAGTGCTAAGCACTTTCAGAAATTCAGGCCCCTTTAAGAGGTCTCAATTATAGGACTGGAAGGGACCTTGAGAGGTCATCTAGTCAGTCCCCTGCACTCATGACAGGACTAAGTATTATCTAGACCATCCCTGATAGGTGTTTGTCTAACCTGCTCTTCAAAATCTCCAATGATGGAGATTCCACAACCTCCCTAGGCAATTTATTCCAGTGCTTAACCACCCTGACAAGAAGTTTTTCCTAATGTCCAACCTAAACCTCTCTTGCTGCAATTTAAGGCCATTGCTTCTTGTCCTATCCTCAGAGGTTAAGAACAACAATTTTTCTCCTTCCTCCTTGTAACAACCTTTTATGTACTTGAAAACTGTTATCAAGTCCCCTCTCAGTCTTCTCTTTTCCAGACTTAACAAACCCAATTTTTTTTTTCAATCTTCCCTCATAGGTCATGTTTTCTAGACCTTTAATCATTTTTGTTGCTCTTCTCTGGACTTTCTCCGATTTGTCCACATCCTTCCTGAAATGTGATGCCCAGAACTGAACACAATACTCCAGCTTTTAATAGATCGGCACTATATTTGCCCTTTTCCAGTCATCTGGAATCTCTACCATCTTCCATGACTTTTCAAAGATAATCACTAATGGTTCAGATATCAATGTTAAGTACCCCAAATTATTGGACCCTATTGAAAATGAAGGCTTTATAGTCTATATGTTATTAGAGGTACATTAGAAGGGAGCTCCATTTCATAAGATGATAATCCTATTCTCAAGTGAATCCGACCAATCTATTTTTTTGTGAGGATAAACATCCTTTCTCCCTGATACTGAACCCCCAATATTCTGATCATCCATAAGGCAGTTTCTCCTCCATCTAAGCAATAGCTTGGCCCTTTTTGCGTGTTTGTTCTATCCATAACCCATTTAGCTAATGGTGATTTTGGCACATGTGCTGCTCCCCGTCACTCTCTAAATTGTCTGCAGTGCTGAGTCTCAGAATGCGTGAGTGATTAAGGACTCGGGCTCTGCAGCAGAAACCTAAACTCTATGCTAGAAAATGACTGGGAACCACAGAAGGAAACAGAAAACAAGTACAAGATGTGTTTTAGATTATTTTTTACAAAATATTTGTAAAATACAATCTAAGACAGGGTGAGCTGCACCTACGAAACGAGGGAAATATTTTTGCATATGGTCAGATTTGGATTATTGAACTACGAGGGGAAGTGGGAGAATGTAGCAAGGAGTGGTGAGGTTCGTTTTATTAAGTGGATTTATTAAGTGGATTGCAGCCCTCACTGCAATAGCTCAGCAGACTATGGTTGAGAGGTGCCACTTATAGTGTAATGCTGCTGCATGCCAGCATAAGATACGTGGACTTAAGTGGTTTACCTAGCCAAGAGAAACTGGTGAGAAGATGCAATTAAAATATCAATATTTACATGGAGTTTGTGGAAGGATGAAGTATTGCACAGTTAAAATGCAGCCTTCTCCAAGGACAAATTGCAAAGATTTTGAGCAGGGATCTTCTGATAAAGATTTTAAATTTCTGTGACTAGACAAACTCAGACAAACTCCCTGTTGTTCAAAGCAAGGTCTTGTCTCCCAGAAAATGTCCTTGTTCATACAAAACCTCAATTATGTGAACATATTCAACATTTCCTGATGACATTGGGGAACCATGTCTGTCCCAGAGATTCATGTAGCATATTTCACTCACTATGGGGTGATATTCTATCACTTTCAGAAGGCCCTCCAGGCCACTTAAACCTGTCTCTTTGGCTTTCACAGAGTGGGTATTTCTACAGTAGATAATGTCTTAGATCCAATTTCTGATTTGCCTGATTGCTAGAAATGGGCCAAAGAGGCTGGGTTTTGATTTTGCAAAGACAATGTCAGAGGTAGTCTTGATCCAGGCACTCTTTTCCCCAAGGCAGCAAATGTCTGGAGGGACTGGGAAAAAAGATTGAAGTTTTTGGCCCGTCACCACGCACTATAAGCTTCATGAAGATCATATTAAAAACAATATTTTTTACCCTGAACTGCGTAAACTCTGCAGTCAGAATGCTGGCACGCAGAAGTCCAAGACCTGATAAATTCACTGCAGACATTCTGCATGTGGCAGTCTCCTTTGATATCTGGTCTTAAAAGGGATATTGTCAAGGCTAGTAGACCCAAAATCAGACCTTCCAGACAGCTCTTTGTTTCCTGGCAGATGCACAAAAGGCAAATAAATGACTTGCTATCCCTCCAATTTGTTTGGCTGCCTTAGTCTGGGGAGCAGACAGGGTATGGAATATACACAACTCCTATTCTCTCAAGAATTGAGATCCTTGTAAATTTCAGAACTCTGCTTTCTGACAAGAATAGGGCAGGCAGAATGAGAGGCGCCCAGTAAAACATGCATGTGTGATCATGAATTAACACAGTTCTAGGGTTTGTTTTCCACTTGCCCAGCAGAAGAAGTTGGAGTTCTGTCGGTTACAACCTTTTCTTTTAGAGGAAATGACAGATTTTCCAGAAGCAGAAGGGCAGAGTTATATTGTAAATATTAAAATGTGTATATAATACAACAGGTTAAAATTTTAGTCTGGCAACCTGGACAGCATCCTTTAAAAGGATCAATATATGCTGAATGATGCATAGGCATTCAAGTGTGAAACATGCAATGCTGAAATATTTCATCAGGATTCAGATGCATCTCTCTCCCTTCTGTGAAATGATATAAAGGGGCAACCATCTTTCCTAATACAAGAGTCTTCTAGTATTAGGAACGTGCGTGTCATATTACATTTTGTTTGCTGTATCTTTTGCGTTCTCCAGAGGACTATTCAACATCTTCATAACTTTATCAGGAATACAAAGAGGGACACATTTCTGCAAGGAGAGAGGGAAGTTTTGGAAGGAGAAGATAGGGTACCCTTTGTACTCCCAATACAATAGGAAAGCCAACAATGTTAATCTCTACTGGTATGATATGGAAACTGCTAACATATTATTACATTAGTTATATCAAAAGCTAAAACCCTGAGCAGATCATACATTTCTATTCATTAATAAGAGACTTTCAGGTTAAAAATAAATTATTATTGATGCCTACTGAGGCCCAAAGGTGGCTTTAGTACTTTCCAAAACCAAGGGAAGATATGACTCTTGCCTCCTAATTAAATTAGCTCTGATATGATGCAGGGAAAACAAGACAGTACGGAGGGCAAAGTGGGATAACATGAATAAAATCACACAGTTACTCAACAACGGCTAGTGCATGGTATGATGAAGTAGTTTCTCTTTTTATCACTAAGTAGATGTCTGAGTTCCATGTGGGTGTCATGACAAAAGTGTGTGTGAGGAGGGACCTGAATGAGTGGAGGGAAACTCTCGGAAGAGGTAATGAGGGCAACGTGGAAGATGGCACTAAGATAATGGAGGAGGAAGTGACTGAGGCCGACATCACTGACAGAGTAGTGGTTATGCCAGTCACATGGCAGCAGGTCAGTCTGTCTGACTCTAGGGGCTCTTGTTAGAGAACATGGGGGCAGGGCTTCAGAAAAGAAGGTGACAAACCATGAATTCAGATACTTAAAATTGTCCTTCCCTTCTTTGTCACAAACCCCGTACTAGAACTGGACTAACTTTAAAAAATGCAAGTTTTACTTTGCTGTGTTTATGCTATTTGTCTGATCTAGTCTATTTGCATTACTCAAACAGAGAGAAATGCGAAAAAGCAAAAAACAGTTTCACTATTATTTCTGATTAGTTTCATGTTCAGAGTCTCAGGCACTGGTTCAATGAGCCAGTTTCTGGGCTTCAAGCATCTTAGGGGTATCACTTGTTAAAGAGAAAACTGTTTCAACTAGAATTAAAACAGAATTCATGGAAACCAGTTTTGTAAAAGCTTGTGTTTACAAAAAACTAATATTTTGAGCCATTTTTGACCAAACAGATTCTCTTTTACTCCTATTATTGATTTAGATATGTTTTCTTTAGCAGGAATTTTTTAGTTAGAAATAAAGAACTATATTGGTGTAAGAACTATGTAACAATTCTGGCTTAGAAAAGCTGACTCAGAAACATAGCAAACCTTTTTTATGAAGTAATCTTCAATAACCAATATAGGGGACTACCTCAAACGTATTCAGTTTCTCCACAAACCCACTTTACATCAGAGGAATTATTATAAGTACCTTTTTCTCATATACGTCTTGCCAAACAATGCCAGAAAAAAATTTGTGTTGCATAATCTCCTTTGCGTCATCAGAGCCACCACCTAACCTATTTTGGGGCAAAAAAAAAAAAAAAGAACACTTGAGCATATGTAGTTTTCAAATAAGATTATTACTGAGAAGTGAGGAAGTCATGGGTTATATGGTTAAGTAACCAACAGTTTATCAGTTTCGGGTTTGAGAACAAGCCTTTACCTTGATGCATTTGTTTCGTGTGCTAAGACTCATGAATACTGTTTGATTGTCCATTTCAGACTTCAACATGCTTTCAAAACCTCTAGTGGAACTATTTTAAAGAGACAAATTATTGATACAGAAAAAGATGCATCTAAACTTTGTGCTTCAAACTATCTGAGCTCAAAATGAAGTTCTATTATGTGACTTTAAAAGGGGGCTTCTCTTACTCAACATCTCTGCTCTAATTCATATTTGCTTTAGTGGCAAAAGTAAGTTATTACTTTTAGCATGCAGAGCTTGTGCATGCCTATGGGAGAGTGAGCTGGATTCTAGTCCTTCTTGTGCATTAAGTTTTACTGTGTTCCAATGAGAGGTCCAATCAGTTACACCTGGCAACTAGGAAAAGGGAATGAAGTTTGCTCAGGTGTAAATTAAAGCTAAAATCTGAAGATAATGGGAGTTATACCATAGAAATGAAGAAAGGCAGAATTTGACCTGTAGAACGCTAATCATTTGTTGGAAGCATAACTTACAGGCCATCAAAAAACTCTCTTTGTGGAAATATTTGATATGATTCATAGATTCCAAGGCCAGAAGGGACCACTGTGATCATCTAATTTGACCTCCAATCTTGATTTAAAAATTTCCAGTAATGGGGAATCCACCACGACCCGTGGTAAATTGTTCTCACTGTTAAGAAGCTGTTATGGAAGATAATGAAACACAAACACAGAACCCCATGTTGCCATTTTAGTCAACTTTCAGAGAAGAGCTGAAGCTTAAAAATACATTTTGTAACAAGAGTTGAGTGAGCCCTGACTGAGCTAGCCAGACTTCCTTCTAACTCTGTTACAAGGAGTAGTCACTTCTCAGTGTGCTGGGATATTTTCTTGGAAGCCAAAATGATCTTAACGACCAACAGTGAAAGACACAAGGTTTTTAAAAGAAATGAATTATGCAACCTGACGTAAATGTAAATTATAAGAAGACACTTGGTGCTATAACAACACAAATAATATTATTATCAAGTTGTACACAAACAGAACCCTCCTTCCTGGATTCAGGGAAACACAATGGGTTTTCTATCGATTTAAATTATATCAAGATAGGGCACTTTTATTATGACAGAGTCTTCACACAGACATGACCCAACATAATTACAGGTATAAATTAAAACAATTTAGTTATTTTTGTTCCAGTTAACGTGTAGAGAAGCCCTGAGTCAACAGGAGTTTTAACTTTATTATATGGGTGAAATGCTTTCTCTCAAAGACTGAAGCACATTATCCAAACAATACAAAAAGCATGTTCTTCTGGAACAAAACACACACAGAGATCAACAGGCTTCTAGTTCACCTATCACCTTCAGACAGGTGATAGATGAAATTCACAGATATGAAGGCTGGAAGGTACCATTACAACCATTATGATAATCTAGACTGACATCCTGCATATGGTGCCCATCACCATAATTTCTGAGCACCTCATGAACTTTAATTTATTTATCCTCCCAAACATCCGTGTGTGGTAGGGAACTATTATCATCCCCATTTTACAGGTGAGAAGCTGAGCCACAGAGTGGCTAAGTGACTTGCCCAGTCACACAGGAAATAGGGTAGAGCTGGGAACTGAACTCACTACTCCAAGTTCCCGGCTAGTACCTTACCACTGGGCCACACTTCCTCTTATAACACAAGCCACAACACAATTTCACTCTGCAATTCTTGCAATCCTAACTATGGATATAAATAACACGACAAAAGCAATACACCATTAAAAGTTTACAGTGAAATATTACAAAGATTAAATGAGAACCGAGACCTAGAAGCTACAGAAAAAACTATAGTCTAAATCAGGGTGGATAAAAATCAATAATTTAAAAAAAATAAAAATAAAAAAAATCAGATTTTTTTAATTTAAATTGAATTTTTTTTGATAAAATGCTTTTTGAGGAAAAAACCTATCTAAAGATAGTTTTAATTAAGATACATTATAGCTCAAAGATATCTCATAATGGAATAGGGATTATAAATTTGAATTCTATAATATGAGACAATATATTCATGTAATGTTTAAGAAAAGTTTTGTAAATGAGTTCCAATAGTTCATGGATTAGGGACCCAATCTTATGGGGTTCCATAGGCTTCTGGAAAGATTATTTAGGTTAATCTTTCTATCTACCCAATGGGACTCAGTGCTCAGTCTAGAAGATACCATCAGAGATGCTTAGTTTTGCAGTTCTCAGACTGTGGATTTGTGTCTCCAGAGCTAACATGCTTGTTAACAGCAAAAATGTTTTTAAATCAATCAATAAATAAATAATATACAGAGGTGAGAAATAACAGACCTCAGCCCTATTGTCCCTCTGCAAATTTGTGTACACAGAGTCAATCACTTACCTCTCTCTAAAAGTGAAAAGTTTCAAAAAGTTCAATGAATAGAAGATTGTTGGGAGCGGAATAGATCTGGACAAGGAGAAGAAGTCTGGAGATAAATGTGAGAAGGGAGGGACAGGCAGTAGAAACAAAAGTGAAACCATTTGAGCAGCATATTCCAGGAGTCTTGAGGTCTTTCCGAGTGTAGCCTTCATTGATCTACTATACCATTCTCTCACTAGAAGGGAAAACCTGTAGTGGCAGCAGACCGTAAAAGAGACCCAGTTTGGGAATATTTTAATGAAGTTCCTCTACCTGTGGGTAAGACAGGATGCGTGCAAAATGCAAACAGTGCAACAAAGAAATGCAAGGCCTGGTTGCCCGAATGAAACAACATCATGAGAAGTGTTCCTTCTCAGGAGGAAGCTGCATTGAAGGTGATGAAAGGAACATGTCCTAACACGCAGGATCTTCTGGTTGGTAAACTTTTTTATTTCATACTTCTTTCTTAAGGACTGCCTGTCTTCCTTCTGGACTAGTCTTGAATTCTCATGTTTGAGCAAAAAATATAGTTGTTACTCTATTGTACTATCATTTTAGATGCAGTGGTGATAAAAAATAAATGGCTGAAATAGGCAGATCTTCCTTTTACAATAATCATCTTTTGTGGTTCAAAAGAGAAAAATCATCATTAGGAAGGTGCTTAGAAAAAACCATGAAACCTGTGCATTCTCTGAACTTATAAAACTGCATGCAGCCTGGAAGTTATTTTAATGATCTGACTGCAAACATCTGTGCTCCAGAAGTGAAAGACAGCCAGCTATCATTCTGAAGAGAAACCAAGTGCAAATACAGTAATCATACTGCATACCTAAATCACTGACAGGATTACAATTAGGGCCCTATCAATTTCACGGCTGCAAAAAAAGTGTCATGGACCATGCAACAAGCCCTTCCTCGTGAAATCTGATCTCCGTCTTGCTGCTGGGAGTGCCCCAATCAGGAGACTCCTAGCTTCGAGTCCCTGCTGGGCTGGGGAAGGACAGGACTTGTCCTTCCCTTGCATGGCAACTCGGTGTGGGGAAAGGGAAGATCAGATCCACTTCCAGGTACCTTTTGGGTTGGGACCCCCAAGGTTACAATACCATAAAATTTCAGATGTAAACATCTGAAAACATGAAACTGACCAATTTTAAAACCCTCTGGCTGTGAAACTGATCAAAATGATTGTGAATTTGGTAGGGCTCTAGTTATAAAGAAACACAATAAAAAAGGTTACTGAATCATGGATTCAGTATCATCTCAGCTAACTCATCGATATAAGGGTTTAAACAATGCTGAGCACCCCTTTCCATTCACAGCTTTAAAAAAAAATATAGTACTAGTTCTTTATTTTAATAATCTCAACTCTACTGCAGCATGGTTCTGATCCAGAAAAGCATTTAAGCATGTACTTAACTTTAAACATGTGAGTAGTCCCACTGATAGTGAGCTTGTGCTTAAATCCTTTCTGGGCCAAGACCACACAAGATGGGATACAATGAGTCTATCATCATCTGGAAGGCCTTTTACACCATTAACCACTAGGTTCTTGATTGTCTTCTGCTGGTTGCTCATTTTGGGTCTTCCCCAGTGACCTTTTATCCAGCAGACTCTTAAATCACATTATTCTCCAGTTCGTCTCCACTTATTTCCAATATATATTGTTATGCTAAAATATTTAGCAACTCCAAAATCTCAAACACAATATTTTAATATTCCCCTGCAGGGCTTTCAAGACATAACTCACTGTTATTAAAATCCTTATCAATCACCATAGTAGATATTCCCTATGGTCCACCTTGCGTATAGGAAAATGTAATCATTGCTAGCAGCAGGCTGATGTATGTGATAAATGGCACACTTTGTTCCTTCCAAATGCTCTTCATTTCACTTGAATGCTGCAGAGAAGAATGACATTTTGGCAGTAGGCCCACATTTTCCAAATATTGTGGAACCAAGGAGCAGAATTCCTTCCATTTCCGGTTTGTATTGTTGCTAGAATCCACTGCTTCACAAGTGTCTCCAATTCCTATGTAGTCCCGAATCAGCACTAACTTAAGCCACTTTGCATTACTAGGTCTTAAAGTGTGATCCCTCTGACTTTATGATAAAGACCACATCCTCAATACACCTAAGTTTACAGGATCTGCTTCCTTCCGTTCAAATTTCTACCATTCCAACCCTGAAAAGCACTCTACTCATACTGGTTAAACAAATACATTAAACACACTGAAGTGCTGTGGAACTCTTTGGTCCTAAATTTTCACAGACAAGGTGGGTGAGGTAATAATATCTTTTATTGGACCAACTTCTGTTGGTGAGAGGGACAAGTTTTTGAGTTATACAGAGATCTATTTCAGATCTGGGAAAGATACTGAGAGCATCACAACCAAATACAAGATCAAACAGATAATTAAGCATAAGTAGTTAGAATATGTGAAGGTGAAGTGGTCCATTAATACCCCTGTAGTCATAGGACAAAAAGGGGGGTTAATGGGTTACAGATTGTTGTAATAAGCCATAAATTCAGTGTCTTTGTTAAGACCATGATTTTTAGTGTCTAGTAAAATTATGAATTTAAGCTCCCAGGCTCATCTTTTGAAAGTGTTGTGCAGGTTTCCTTTGAGGAAGAGTTAGATACAGAGTGATCGCTTTGTCAAAAATGTTCACCCACAGGTGATATGGTGTTTTTGTCCTTTATCATTTTCCTCTGGGAATTCATTTGCGAGTATAGTGATTGTCTAGTTTCACTCACATAGTTGTTATTGGGGCATTTAGTGCACTGGATGAGGTACACCACGTTTTGTAGGATCCATGGATCTTGAAATATGTGTTGTGGGGGGTGTTGATCATTGTAGCAGTAGAGATAAGTCTGCAAGTTTTGCATCTGTTGTTCTATTAGGGTCCAGTGCATCCTGATCTGTGGGGAGCTTCCTGCTGCTGATGAGCTTGGATAGGATGGAGAGTTGGATTAAGGCCGGAAGAGGGGATTCAGGAAAGATATCTTTCAGAATGGGGTCCCCACCAAGTATGGGTTGTAGTTGTTTCATGATTCCCCATATAGATTCCAGTGTGGGGTGGTAGGTGACAATTAGGAGTGTGCAGTCAGAGGGTTTTTTTTTCTGTATTGAAGCAGGTTCTCTTGGGGTATTTGGGTAGCCCGTGCCATGATGTGATCTACTTCTCTCGTGGAGTGTCCTTGTTTGGTGAAGGTAGTTTTAAGTGTGTTAAGGTGTATATCCCTAACTTTCTCCTCAGGGCATATTCTGTGGTATCTGAGTGCCTGGCTGTAGATAACAGATATCTTGGTGTGTTTGAGGTGGTTACTGTATCTATGAATGTAGGTGTGGTGATCCGTGGGTTTCTTGTACATAGTTGTCTGAAGGGTTCCATTATTGAAGTTGATTGTGGTGTCCAGGAAGTTGATGTTAGTGTGGGAGTGTTCCAGAGACAGTTTAATGGACAGGTGATGGTGGTTGAAGTTGTGCTAGAAATCTATGAGGGAGTTGAAGTCATCTGTCCAGAAAATAAAAATATCACTGGTGGTATCTCAAGAATATCATTGGTTTTGGGGTGCATTTGTCTAGAAATTCTTCTTCAAGATGGCCCATGAAGAGGCTGGAATATTGGGGAGCCATCCCAGTACCCAGGGCTGTTCCCATGGTTTGGACAAATTGTTTGTTGTCGAATGTAAAATTGTTATGGGCGAGGATGAAATGGATGAGTTTGGTTATGTGTTTTGGGGGGGAAATCTGAGAGTTGACCATTGTCTTGTCGATATTTGAGGCAGGCAGTGATGCAATTATTGTGAGGGATGCTGGTTGATAGGGAAGTGACATCCATGGTGGTAAGGATGGTGTTCAGAGGGAGGTTGTTAATGTTGCAGAGTTTCTGGAGGAAGTCAGTTGTGTCCTGAAGGAAGCTGTCCCTTTGTGTCCTGAGTGGTTAAGATGGTTTCTGAGTTCCAATATTCCTTCAGTAAGAATGCTGTGGCTAGATGATGGGTCTACTGGGGTTCCCTTGTTTGTGTATCTTGGGAAGAATGGAGAAGCTCCATGGAGTGGTGTCACAGGGAGGATTCCTGTGAGTCTCTCCCACTTTAGATACAGACCACACTCACTCCAGGTCACCTTCACCACCACCATGCTTTATGATAGTGTTCATTCAGGCTGCTGACTGTCATACTATTTACATATATACAAGTTCCAGTCACTTCCCTTCTTACTTCTGGGGTAAAAGGGAACGGTACTAGCAGCAACCAGATCTTCTTTCTTTGAGGCTCTGTCAGCGCCCGCCCCCTTTCCAGGGCTTCCTTCCTCTCTATTTATCTGCTCCCAGGTGCTGGGGTTGCTTCTCCTAAATAGCCATTCAGCTGTGGCCCTACTTGTTATCTGGTCTTCCACTTAGATTCCAGTTAAATTTGTGGGGATTTGAGTGACAGGTTACTGAGTCAACTCCTGACTCAGAACCCCTGTCACAGGTGGGCTCGTGGGGGATGAGTTTGTAGAGTTTCTCTTACCATTGTTTGAGGAAGGATTTGAGGATATCCTTACGTTCCTGGGTAAATTGTGGTGTGGGGTCTTCTTTGAGTTCTTTATAGTAGGTGGTGTCAGAGAGTTGTTGGTTGACCTCATTCATGTAGTCATCACGGCTGAGGACTACGATGGCACCTCCTTTGCTGGTCTGATCACTATCTAGTGGTTAGATTTCAGGGAGTGCATAGCTGTCTTCTCGGCAGTGGAGATTGTGTTGGATGTGATCTTTGTTAAGGATTTCACAGTTAATTTTCATGTGAAACAAACAATGTAATGATCAAGGATGTGGGTTCGTCTGCTCTGTGGTGGTCAGATTATTCTTTTTTCTTATGATTATCACTGGGGATGTGGGGTGATTGTTGGTAGGGACGTGATAACTGAGTGGTTTTGGAATTGTTGAAAGAATTCTTTGAGGCAGAGTCGGCAAAAGATTTCTTCTAGTCCTCCGCATGTTAGTATGGTATCAGGTTCTGTGGTGGTTTAACCACTCGGTTTTGTCTTCAGTTCTGACAATTACGGTCGGGTCAGAACTAAGCCTATATAAACATTCAGTGAGAGACCATCGCCATTCCAAATTGGCTTCTCCCCCATTTGCAGAACTCTGTGAACATGCAGCATTTTGTGTGAAATTTTTACAATGGTAAAGTTTCCATCAAAACTAGAAATGACTTTTAAAAAAAAAATTGCATTTTTGAAAGTTTTAAAACGAACGTTTCATTGTGCATTTCAGATTTCCAGCTGGGATTGGTTATATGGGCACCAGGAATTGTTTATTGCATGGTTCCACAATTGGCTGAGCATGGTCCAAGGGCTCAGGAGGATCAGCTCAGCAGTGGGAGTGGCTGCAGGTTGCCAGAGGGAAAAACTACTTCTTTGAATAAGGACCTGAGCCTGGAGACTTCTCTCTAGCAGCCATGCACAAGGACTTAGGGTTTGCATCTACCTTGTCTCCCCATGAGCAGTATTAGCCACAAGAACAGACTCTGTGCTGCTCCCTCCTGTATGGCAGAGCCACTTATTAAATATTATTTTGAGTTGGAAGGGCAATCATCTATTGCACATGCAGCTATAAGGGTGAAAATACAACCTGTCATCTACGTTCAGATATCTAAGATGTACTGACCACAAGTACTCCTTTTCTTTTTTCTTTTTACGAATACAGACTAACACGGCTGTTACTCTGAAACCTGACAATATAACATGATCCCAAGTTTTTGCTTTCAACATTATCTTCTCTTCCCAGCTTCTTTGTAAGATAGGTAGGTTGGATGCAGAAGCAGTGGATTGTGGGAAATTTCAAAAGGCCACCCCAAGCATTGTAGACCAGTAGCAGGACGACTATTTAACTAATTCATCTGGTCTATGCTCATGCTGGTGCTAAACTGGTTCAGACTAAACCAGTTCATACACCTGCTTACAGCCTCTACTCTGTCTAGATCTGCTGAAGCACTGTGTGCAGATGGGAAGTGCTTTACAAGCAGTATGCAGGGCTTAAAGGAGTTCTTAGGTCACATTTCTCTAGGTGAAGACAAAGCTTTAGTAGTTGTGACATGCATGTAATGAAACAAAATGATAAAATTCACCATCTATCTTGCGTTTGTGATACTGTAATGCAGAGAAGAGGAAATGGCAGACTGCCTCTCTTGGGGCTTTAACTGTGGATTTTCACACTTTCAGAGGTTTGGGTTTCTTGTAAGGTCAGGTTCACGCACTCAAACCACTGGCACGTGCCTGCAGCCTTAACAACATACTTTGCAAGGGAGTAACAGTACTAGAAACAATGAGATGCAGGAGCACATTGTGTTGCTAAAAGGAGTAACTTTTGGTTTTAGATTAATAGATTCATAGATATTAAAGGTCAGAAGGGACCATTATGATCATCTAGTCCGACCTCCTGCACAACACAGGCCACAGAATCTCACCCACCCACTCCTACGAAAAACCTCTCACCTATGTCTGAGCTATTGAAGTCCTCAAATCGCGTCTGAAGACTTCAAAGAGCAGAGAATCCTCCAGCAAGTGACCCATGCTCCATGCTACAGAGGAAGGTGAAAAACCTCCAGGGCCTCTTCCAATCTGCCCTGGAGGAAAATTCTTTCCCGACCCCAAATGTGGCGATCAGCTAAACCCTGAGCATATGGGCAAACTTCACCAGCCAGATACCCAGGAAAGAATTTTCTGTAGTAACTCAGATCCCACCCCATCTAACATCCTATCGGGCCTATTTACCATGAATACTTAAAGATCAATTAATTACCAAAATCATGTTATCCCATCATACCATCGCCTCCATAAACTTATTGCGTTTAATCTTAAAGCCAGATAGGTCTTTTGCCCCCACTGCTTCCCTTGGAAGGCTATTCCAAAAGTTCACTCCTCTGATGGTTAGAAACCTTCGTCTAATTTCAAGTCTAAACTTCCCAATGACCAGTTTATATCCATTTGTTCTTGTGTCCACATTGGTACTGAGCTTAAATAATTCCTCTCCCTCTCCGCTATTTATCCCTCTGATATATTTATAGAGAGCAACCCCCTCAACCTTCTTTTTGTTAGGCTAAACAAGCCAAGCTCCTTGAGTCTCCTTTCATAAGACAGGTTTTGCATTCCTTGGATCATCCTAGTAGCCCTTCTCTGTGCCTGTTCCAGTTTGAATTCATCCTTCTTAAACATGGGAGACCAGAACTGCACACAGTATTCCAGGTGAGGTCTCACCAGTGCTTTATATAATGGTACTAAAACCTCCTTATCCCTACTGGAAATACCTCGCCTGATGCATCCCAAGACTGCATTAGCTTTTTTCACGGCCATATCACATTGGCGGCTCATAATCATCCTGTGGTCAACCAATACTCCAAGGTCCATCTCCTCCTCCGTTACTTCTAATTGATGCGTCCCCATCTTATAACAGAAATTCTTGTTATTAATCCCTAAATGCATAACCTTACACTTCTCACTATTAAATTTCATCCTATTACTATTACTCCAGTTTACAAGGTCATCCAACTCTTCCTGTAAGATATCCCGGTCTCTCTCTAAATTGGCAATACCTCCCAGCTTCGTATCATCCACAAACTTTATTAGCACACTCCCACTTTTTGTGCCAAGGTCAGTAATAACAAGATTAAATAAGATTGGTCCCAAAACTGATCCCTGAGGAACTCCACTGGTAACCTCCCTCCAGCCTGACAGTTCACCTTTCAGTAGGACCCGCTGTAGTCTCCCTGTTAACCAATTCCTTATCCACCTTTCAATTTTCATATTGATCCCCATCTTTTCCAATTTAACTAATAATTCCCCATGTGGCACAGTATCAAACGCCTTACTGAAATCTAGGTAAATTAGATCCACTGCGTTTCCTTTGTCTAAAAAATCTGTTACCTTCTCAAAGAAGGAGATCAGGTTGGTTTGGCACGATCTATCTTTTGTAAAACCATGTTGTATTTTGTCCCATTTACCATTGACTTTAATGTCCTTAACTACTTTCTCCTTCAAAATTTTTTCCAAGACCTTGCATACTACAGATGTCAAACTAACAGGCCTGTAGTTACCCGGATCACATTTTTTTTCTTAAAAATAGGAACTATGTTATCAATTCTCCAATCATATGGTACAACCCCTGAAACTGCTGGATTCCAAAACTGACAGAGGTTTATGATGCTCTGCTGAGAGGCTTAGTGGCTCACTTTCTATCTTTTAGTGGTGGACCTAATTCTGTTTCTCATTCCTCCCTGATGACAAGGGCAGAAAGTGCCATTAAGGCAAGAGAGGAAGGAAAGAAAACTTGGGGTGATGACTTTTTCAGAGCTTGGAATGTGAGAGAGAATACAAATATTTGAGACCATCTTTATCTGGTGGGCTGGAAGTGCTGGGACACAGAATTACCATGAGAAGGGTCAAAATCCAGGCATAAAATCTGCAGGTGCTGAGACTCCTCCAAGTTCAGCAAGGCTGAGACTCATTAGAGGGTTTATTGGGTACTTGCTGCTGATTGTGCACGCGCGCGCACACACACACACAAACTATATACAAAGCCATCCAGTTTAGGAGGAGCATGTTGTCCCATTCAAGCTTTACTGGTCTCTGATCTTTGAAAAAGAATAATAAAGTTCTTTGGAAGCTTTGCAATTTCAAATGTAACAACGCACTAGAATTTTTGCCTGCTTCAGTCTAAGATCCATCACAAGGCAGCAGAGGAAAACTTCAGATCATATTAAAAGGAAATGTTTATAGAAGCACTTTGCTCTTTCTACAAAAACTGAGGTTCACATTCCAAGATGAATAAGCTTATATGCTTCCCAAAAGAAACCTCAAAATTCCTTTACTCTTAAAAAAGAGGGGTACAAGATTGATTCTGGGAAAGAACAGTGATTAAAAGGCTGAGTATAATTATCTTTCCTCATATGCTCATGACTTTGAAGCTGGATCAGTTTTACTGAAAACACATGTTGCCGAATGCTAAAATCTCTCACACAGGGGTGGCCAACCTGTGGTTTCGGAGTGGCACGTGGCTCTTCAGAGGTTAATATGCGGCTCCTTGCCTAGGCGCTGACTCCGAGGCTGGAGCTACAGATGCTAACTTTCCAGTGTGCTGTGGGCTGCTCACTGCTCAACCCCCTGCTCTGCCCAAGGTCCCGCCACCACTCCACCCCCTCCCCCAAGGCCCCTGTCCCTTCCCCCAAGCCTGCCATGCCCTCGCTCCTCACCAGAGCCTCCTGCGCACTGTGAAACAGCTGATTGCAGCAGGCAGGAGGCATGGGGAGGTGCTGATTGGCAGGGCTGCCGGTGGGTTGGAGGTGCTGGGAGCGGCTGCTGATATATTATTGTTGCTCTTTGGCAATGTTCATTGGTAAATTCTGGCTCCTTCTCAGGCTCAGGTTGGCCACCCCTGCTCTCACACATTACCAGCTGAGTTAAGACAGGTAATTTGTAATCTTAAAATTCCCTGATACCAGGCCAGGATTCATTGGTTACTGGCTATTTAGCTGAAATTTCCCAAGCACAGTAATTCACTATATCATCATCTGAAAAGAGATTTTATTGTGGGGGATCACAGGGTTCAATTTCCCTTATAACTGGGGCTCTCTCCTCCCTCTCTACCACTTACCAGTATCAATTCAGTGTTGCTGATTTTCAGGATGGGCGACTCCTGCTGCTGGCAGTCTCATGATGACACAAAGTTCTAGCAATCATGTGACTTGGGGGGTGGGGGCGTGGAGAAGGCTTCTAAACAGTTTCCTGTAGCCTAGTGGAAGAGGCACAAAACTGCAAACCCAGAGACCATGAGCTCTAATCTTGGCTCTTTCACTGACCGCTGTTAGTATTTTGGTGCCCATACAAAACCTCATTATTAAACAAGGTTTTAGCCTATTAGACAGGAAGACCTAGAGACTTATAGACCAATCAGCCTAACTTTGATACCTGGAAAGATCCTGGAACAAATTATTAAATAATCTGTTTGTAAGCAGCTAGAGATAATAGGGCGATAAGCAATAGCCAACATTGATTTGTCAAGGACAAATCACACCAAACCAACCTAATTTCCTTCTTTGACAGAGTTATTGGCTGAGTGGATATAGGGAAAAAACAGTAGACATGATACAGCTTGATTTTATTAAGGCTTTTGGACACAGTCCCACATGACATTCTCATAAACAAAGTAGGGAAATGTAGTCTAGATGAAATTACTATAAGATGTGTGCACAACTGTTTGGGGAAAAAAAAACAACACAACCATACTCAATGAGTAGTTATCAAAGGTTCACTGTCAAACTAGGAGGGCATATCTAGTGGGATCCTGGAGAAGTCAGTCCTGGGTCCAGTACTATTCAATATTTTCATTACTGACTTGGATAACGGAATGGAGAGTATGCTTATAAAATTTCCAGACGACACCGAGTTAGGAGGGGTTGCCAGCACTTTGGAATACAGGATTAGAATTCAGAACGACCATAACAAATTGGAGAATTGGTCTGAAATCAACCAGATGAAATTCAATAAAGACAGGTGCAAATTCCTACACTTAGGAAGGAAAAAAAAAATCAAATGCACAAATACAAAATGGGGAATAACTGGCTAGGTGGCAGTACTGCAGAAAACGATCTAGGGGTTATAATGGATCACAAATTGAATATGCAACTGTGATGCAGCTGCAAAAAAGGCGAATAGTCTGGGGAGTATTAACAGAAGTGTCATGCCGAAGACACAGGAAGTAATTGTTCTGCTCTACTTGGTGGGGCCTCCGCTGGAGCAGTGTTTCCAGTTCTAGGCACCACACTTTAGAAAAGACATGGACAAACTGGAGACAGTCCAGAGGAGAGCAACACACATGAGAAAAGGTTTAAAAAAGCTGACCTATGAGGAAAGGTTAAAAAACCTGGGAATGTTAAGTCCTGAAAAAAGAAGGCTGAGGGAGGAACCTGATCGCAGTCTTCAAAAATGCTGAAGGGCTATTCGAAAGAGGACTGTGACCAACTGAGCAGGTGGTCCCCCAGGAACTGGTTCTTGGCCCTATGCTATTTAACATTTTTATCAGTGACCTGGAATAAACATAAAATCATCACTGATAAAGTTTGTAGATGACACAAAAATTGGGAGAGTGGTAAATAATGAAGAGGACAGGTCACTGATATAGAGCAATCTGGATCACTTGGTAAACTGGGCACAAGCAAACAATGTGTGTGTTTAATCCGCTAAATGTAAATGTATACACCAAGAAACAAACACTGTAGGCCATACTTACAGGATGGGGGACTCTATACTGGGAAGCAGTGACTCTGAAAAAGATTTGGGGGTCATGATGGATAATCAGCTGAACATGAGCTCCCAATGCAATTATGTGGCCAACAAAAGCTAACGCAGTCCTTGAACGGGATTGGCCACCACCCTGTAACGGGATTGGCCACCACCCGATCTCCCCGTTATCGCCAGAGGTTGCCCTCCAGCTCCCTGCATCTGCTGTCCCCCTCTTTAGGGCGCCTTAACCAAACTCAAGATAGTCCAAAGGAAATTAAAACATTCCCCACCTGGGGTCCACTTTATTCAGTTCTCAGGTATACACTGATCCTCCAAGCCCCAGCACCAGTTCAGTGTCTCTCCCCCTAGCTACGGGGTTCCCAGCCCTTTTCCCCAGAGCTGGGCATAGTTCAGTCTCTGCAAGCGCCAATCGTTTCCCTGCAGCTGTTGTTTCCTCAAGCCAGCTACAGCTTCTCAGGCTTCTGGCTTCCTGAGCATCTCCCAGCTTACTGCAGCCAGCTGCTGCTCTCACACAGGTGTACCTCCTTTAGTAATCAGGGTTGGCTAGCCCCAGGCCCTCCAGGTATTAAGGGGTGAGCCACTTTGTTACAGATACATAAAAAAAGAATCTTGAGTGGGAGTAAAGAGGAACTGGTGTGACTGCTGCTGGAATACTGTGTCCAATTCTGGTGTCCACAATTCAAGAAGGATATTGATAAACTGGAGAGGGTTTGGAGAAGAGCCATGACACTGATTAATGGATTAGAAAACATGCCTTATAGTGAAAGACTCAAGGTACTCAGTCTATTTAGCTTAACAAAGAGAAGGTTAATGGGTGACTTGATTACAGTCTAAGTCAGAGCCTCATAAACAAACTAAGCAATTGCTTAGGGCCGCCAGCAGCTCAAGGGGGTCACTTATTCAATTTTTATTATAAGAACTTGCTCATTTTAGAATGGGGGAGACAAAAATATTCCTGCTTAGGGCCCCAATGGGCTAGCACTGCCAAAAAGTACCCACAAGGGGAACAAATATTTACTAATGAGCTAGTCAGTCTAAGAGAGAAAAACAAACAACATGATCCAATGGCTCAAAATTGAAGCTAGACAAATTCAGACTGGAAATATGGCATAATTTTTTTAATGCTGAGAGTAATTAACCACTGGAACAAGGGTCATGGTGGATTCTCCATCATTGGACATTTTTTCAAGATTGGATTTTTTCTAAAAGATCTGCTCTGGGAATTATTTTGGAGAAGTTCTATGGCCTGTGTTATGCAGGAGATCAGACTAGACCATCCCTTCTGGTCTTTGAATCTATGAAAAAAACAATTATTTACTTGTATTGTTACTGTTGTTCTTAGAGAGGAGGTGCAGACATGCATACATAGGTGTACACCCACCCAGGCTAGACTCTCCCCTGGTTATATAAGGGTAGCATCGACCAGACCCCCTCAGATGTCAAGAGTATAAAGTCTGATGTAGAGGCGACAGAGAGTGGTTGTGGAATACACACCAGCAACTCATCTCAAAGAACAGTTACAATGTAGGAAAAAGAAAAGGAGTACTTGTGGCACCTCAGAGACTAACCAATTTATTTGAGCATAAGCTTTCGTGAGCTATGAGGCATCCGATGAAGTGAGCTGTAGCTCACGAAAGCTTATGCTCAAATAAATTGGTTAGTCTCTAAGGTGCCACAAGTACTCCTTTCCTTTTTGCGAATACAGACTAACATGGCTGTTACTCTGAAACCTGTCATAATGTAGGAAAGGAACCATTTTTCTTCTTTGAGGAGATGCAGCTATGTTCCATGTAGGCAGATCACAAGAAGTACCCTTGAATGACTTTACAGATGGAGCACTGTTCCTTAATGTACCGAGACACAAGCACCTTGGGTAGGGATCACTATTAGGGATGGCCCCCCACACACGACGGCCAATGCTTGAGCCTTGGTTAGGGGATCACACAGGGCAGCCAACTACTCTAACTCTAAACTAAACCTAAGGTACTACTAGCTATCATCTAGAGCAGTGGTTCCCAAACTTGTTCTGCCGCTTGTGCAGGGAAAGCCCCTGGCGGGCCGGAACGGTTTGTTTACCTGCTGCGTCCGCAGGTTCGGCTGATCGCGGCTCCCAGTGGCCGTGGTTCGCTGCTCCAGGCCAATGGGAGCTGCTGGAAGCGGCGCGGGCCGAGGGACGTACTGGCCACCGCTTCAGGGGTCTGAAAGAAGACTATGTTCTGGAGGAAAAAGGGAGAGGAAGGATCCCGGACTCCTTTGAAAACTCTGACCACATTCCAAAGAACGCTCAAGGGTGGTGAGGAAAATGAAGCAAGAAATAGCATATTGGTATTTATTATTTTGCATGGATCTGCATATCTCGTGCAGTCTAAAGTAAATTGATTTGTTTTAAATATCCTTCTGCAAAGTCTGTGTCTACTAGCTTCACTGTCACATGTCCCTGAAGGGTTAAACTATAAACCAGCGTGCACATAAGAGGAGTAAGGCTTTGCGTAAGCCACTGGGAGACCTGGAGGGTTCAGCACTCGTCTTGGGGCCTCGCTTAAGGCAGCTGGGCCGTGGGGTCCCACTTCTAAAAAAGGATACTTGACAGAGTCTGGGACCAGCAAGCATTCCAGAGGCCAGAGCCAGACATAATGTCTGAAGCCTACTGTGACTCAAGGAAGCTTGAAAGTACACAGGCCCAATGTGTGAGTCCAAACACAGCAGCCTGGTGAGTGTTCAGACAAGGGCTGCTTGACCAGGGCTGTGACACCAGGTCTCAGAGGCCCAAATCTCAGCCACTTTTCCACACAAGTCTTTCAGGAGGAACACGGCAAATACATGCTTCTGTAACCCACACCAATATAGCATGATCCTGTGTCACCCTCTAGGAGCTGGACCACATAGAGGAATGTACGACATGATACTGCTTTGATACTAAGAGACATGGCTCCTTTGCTCAAGTAACATAGGGCCATACTTCATCCACAGGTCCCAGGTTCAGTTCCTTGCAGATGACCCGAACAGAGTCATTGTTACATCTGCCTATTCTGTCTGTAACCATTAGGCCACAGTCTGATCCTAGAGCTGGGCAGAGAAACTAAGATTTCTGGTGGTCATTGTTCCACAGCTGTCTCTCAAATATTTATGTCATGTATACTTGTGTAAAGTAACTAGCAGTGTGCATGTCATGCCTCCTGGTACAGGCTAGTCCACAGAGAATAACAGCATACTTTCTGCCTCCCTGCTTATACCTATAGCGGACACTGAAGATATCTATGTTCTATGGCAGAGGTTCTCAAACTGTGGTCCGCAGACCATAGTTCCTTTTAAGGCGCACCTGGACAGCAGCACACAGAGAATGAAGGGCCACCCACCTAATTAGTGGAGCCATGCAGGTGTGGCTCCACTTATTAGGTGCCTGGAACCTGGAGAAGACGCACATGTAAAGTGAGGTGGTGGCCTTGGGTGGAATAGGGGGTAAGTGGGGTGAGAAGAGGGGGTGGGGGAAATTTGGGGCGTGCAGGGCTCAGCGGCCATAGAAAGAGGCTACTTTCCCCAGCTCCAGGGCTGGGGCTGCTGGGGAGAGATGCCCCTCCTTCCCAGCCCCAGCTCTGTGCCTGCTGTGGCCGGGGAGAAACCGCCCCACCTTCCCAGCCCCAGCTCAGGGGCTGCTGCAGCAGGGGAGAGAGGGCACATCCATCACATTAGAAGGTAAGACTACTGATATTAAAATAAGAGTTGTGGGCTTTTATATGTAGAGCAAAAAAACGTTAATTATTATTAAGGCTTTTTTATATAGCGCTTTTATCCAAAGCTCTTTGCAATAGTTAGCTAAGGGTGCAAATAACATTTGGAAAGTTCATTAAGTGGTCCGCTGAGATCCTCAGCAATTTTAAAGTGGTACACCTCTACCCCGATATAACGCGACCTTCGGGAACCAAAAAATCTTACGGTCTTATAGGTGAGACTGCGTTATATCGGGGTAGGGAGAGGAACTGCTCCCCGCCCCAGCTCACCTCCACTCTGCCTCCACCTCCTCCCCTGAGTGCACAGCTGCAGCTCTGCTTCTCCTCCCCTCCCTCCCTGCCAGGCTTGCCGCTCCAATCAGCTGTTTGGCGTGGGAAGCCTGGAAGTGGGGGGGGGGGGGGGAGTGGGGGAAGAAGCGGAGCAGCGTGCTCAGGGGAGGAGGCAGAGTGGAGGTGAGCTGGGGCGGGGGGGGGCGCAGAGGAACCGCTTGCGGTAACACAAATTCGGATATAACGAGGTAAAGCAGCCCTGCTCCCCGGAGCACTGCTTTACTGCATTATACCCGAATTCACGTTGTATCAGACTGCATTATATCGGGGTAGAGATATATGCAAAAAAAAAAGTTTGAGAACCACTATTCTATAGATCAGAAGGTTGTACATTCAAACCCTGCTGAGGATGATTCGTGTGGAAGTGAAAACATGTACAACGGCAAAGTTAGCATAAGAACCTTGGCGTAATAGTTGGAATTATTTCATATTGCAAAACATTGCATCTAGAAGTGAATTCGAATGCTGTGTTAATATTTATTTTATTGTTTGTATTTTGGTTAATAGGAGCTGCTCTGTTAAGGGGGTGTGGCAGACTGAGAGAAGCTTGAAGGAGATTTTGCCTGTGTTTCCAGAGATTGGAAGAGGCTGTTTGCATACGCTACAGAAAGGTGATAACTTGATCTAAGATGCATACTTTTCTGGAAAGCAGCCTCATTCTCACAGTGCAATGTTAATATTTAATAGCAATTGGATTCCTCAGAGTATTCCTAATAAACTATAGAACCTCTTCATTTGTAGGTTACCGGTTTGGATCCTAGCCAGCTCAGAAAGGATTAAAAATTGTTTCTATCTGATGGATGTTTGGTAGCCCCTATATGAGTATGACAAGTCCCAGTTCCAGTTCCTAATATCACCATTACGCTTTGAACTAAATTGATCCCTTGTGGGCAGGGCCTGGTTCTTACTAAGTGTTTGTACCTACCACTATGGGGGCCCAATCTAAGTGGGGTCCTCCAGCTAAAACTCCTGCAGTGGGGGCCAGTCACCTTGCTATACATTTGTGAGAGTTGGGAAGACTAATGTCACACGCACACAGGAGTCTGGGCATGGGAAGTTCAAAAAAAAAAAAAAAAAAAAATCAAAGGACAGACCAAAAAAACCAGGCCTTACATTTTTTTAAAAAGTCTCAATTTCAGGGTCAATCTCAGTTTTTTGGGGACAGACATGTTATTTTTGTATGTGTGGGTTTGGCAGTGGTGCAAATGGTTGTAAGCAGTGCCAGGTCACTGTGGGAAGGTCAAATGTCCTTTGTAATCCTGCGATACTGTACTGGTTGTTGTGTATGAAGTCTTTCACTTATGGTTATCACTAAAAAACCAACAAGAAGGGAGCAGAGAAAGAGGGCTAACTTCACGGCACAGATAACACCATCTACCCACTAAGTTGCGGAGCAGCACTGCTAACAGCCCACTGATTCAACATGGAACTAAGAAACAGAAAACAGAATTGTAGATGTGAAAGCAGTCACTGCAGAGCATGCAAAAGTCATGTTCACTGTGATCTAGAATGGGTTATGTGGTTTGTTTGGGTTATAGCCTTCTGTACAATACAATGGCAGCCAGGGTATTTTGCAGTTCTGCCCCTCTATTACTGCATTTGCTTCCTGTTGCCATTTGGAGTACCCAGTCTGTATCAACATTTAAAACAAGAAAGACGACACCGGTTTGTTGGATCTTCCAACTACCCTTAGTTCCTGATAAATCTGCAATATTTAAAGGGACGCTGTCATCAAAAAAGAAAAAAAAAAATCATCACACTTATCTGAAACCCTGAAAGAAATTAGAGGGGAAAAACACCTTTTCCCTTTTCGTGTGTTTACTTAGGGCTTGTCTACACTGGCACTTTACAGCGCTGCAACTTTCTCGCTCAGGGGTATGAAAAAACACCCCCCGGAGTGCAGCAAGTTTCAGCGCTGTAAAGCACCAGTGTACACAGTGCACCAGCGCTGGGAGCTACGCCCCTCGTGGAGGTGGGTTTTTTATGGCGCTAGGAGAGCTCTCTCCCAGCGCTGCGCCACGACCACACAAGGCACGTTAAAGCGCTGCCGCGGCAGGGCTTTAACGTTGCCAGTGTAGACTAGCCCTTAGTGAAAGCGACCATTTACAAAGTGTGGTTGAACGCACAATTTGCTCTGATTGTGTGGGTTTTTCCAACAGCAACATTGGAGAGAAACTATTTTTAACTCATTTTCTGAAATCCACTGGACAGGCATATGTGTTCTTTTTCGTTTAGTACCTCAGCTGATTGTGCCCCTGTGTTTGTTTTGATGTGGTGGATCCAAACAAGAAATGCGACCATAGCTATCATTGAGAAAACCGAAGAAATTAAAATGTTTGATTTTTAAAAAACGGTCTCACCTTTGCTTAGGATCCTTCTTCAGCAAACCTGACAGAAGAGATTTTGCTTCAGGTGACAAAGTGCGTGGAAACCTAATCTCCTCCATGAGGATAAGTTCAAAGAGCTTCTCATGGTCCTGATTGTAGAAAGGGAGCCGGCCACACATCATTTCATACATTACGACTCCTAAGCCCCACCAGTCTACTGCACGACCATAGTCATTATCTTCCAGCACCTGCAGAAACACAGAGAACAGCTTTAGTAGGTATTCCTGTGCTGTGACTATGCAAGGAATTCAAGTGACAGGGACTTATACTATTATATTCGTTTTCATGCATTTCACAACTCTGCAGGCACAGCATACTTGCTGCAGCCGAGAGAGCAGATCCCGTTGCAGACAACTGACACTAATGCACACCAATGATTTATCCACAGGGAACGCTCTAGGCAAGCAAGAGGGAAAAAAGGCTAGAGAGAGATGGCACTCCCCCACCCCCCTACACACACATTACTTCCATGATATGCATAACCTAATGCCTAGAGGCTGAGAACCCAAGTCTGTTCTCAGATTACAAAGCCAGCTGTTAAATCCTAACTTATTCATTAGAAACCATTCCAAATGGGGCCTCATTTTAAAAACAGGATGCCATTTGGGGGGCAAGAGAGGATTGATTAACCTATTGCTTCAAAGCTACAATCATATCTGTTCCCTCTCCATGTCAACTTGTACGTTTTCTTTATCCTCACCAGAAAAGCTATGCAGCAACCCAGGAAAGACAGCTTGCAAGTTTTAGAAGAATTGCTGAGCTGAATTAAACTGTAAGGGCCCAAGGTTCAAAATAGCTCAGTTCTCTTTTGCACTTCTGGCCTTTATGTTGCCATAAATGGGAGCCAAGTGCTTTTGAAAATCTGGCCCTAAATCTTTTCAATTTGCAGTCTCCTTATTATACACACAGATGTTCAGAAAAAAAAAACTGTTTCTCTCTCAGAGTGGAGAAAATCTACTATTACAATTTTCTCTTACTTAATTGTATCCCCAGGTTTAGGTTGGGTTACATGATATTTGATAGCTTTACTCTCCTTACAGTTCTGCACTTTACTGCTTCTCACTGGTACGAGGTAAAAGCACTGTTTGTTCATTCTTTAGTGCCTTGCAGTGTCAGTGCCTACCCAATTTACAGAACTGCACTTCAGAACCATTTATGCTCAGAAATAAATCTTCAGTAGGACTCAGGACCAAAGAGCCAACTGAAGCCAGAAGTAGTTTGGCCACTAACTTCCATGGGAGCAGAATCTGGCACTTTATGAATTAATTGTTAAGATCCTGTGGATAAAGAGAAAGATCAAGATTTTCTTTGTAAAAAATTGTGTGTGTTCTCTCTATATATTCACTAATTATTTAGTACTCTGCCTTAAAAATTATCTGAACCAGAAAAAAAGTCCTGCAGTAAAAATCCAAAGGCTGTCAGGTATTAGATTACCCCGCACAGGTCTATTTACAGCATCTCTTGCTGTATGATTCACACCAAACGACAGCTGGTTCTACAGCTGCCCCATATATGTATAAGACCAACACAGCTGCTTGTCTGCCAGGATTCCAGGAGCCAGCCTCATCCTTTATGAGGAATCACAGTCTCTAACTTCATAGGAGATAGTGTGAGATAATGCAGTTAGCCATATTTCTGAGCCACACCCTTTCACGAAGCACTTCCTGTTCATTCTAAACCACTTAGGTTACTTCAAATAAAGTAGAAACACATTGCTGCTAGATACACAATAGGAATAATTTTTTTTTTTTTTAAAAAGCCAAGATCAAGTCCTACAAAATCAGGCCTTCTAAAACGCAACAACGATAATTTGGCCAAGATACTAAAAGAACACTAGTTATAATTCAGATTACTAACTAGAACCCTGAATTTCTTACCTCCATACAGCACAAAACAAGTACCAATCCTTATTTTTCAAAGTAAAAAATACTTCTCACAAACCCCACAGTGCTTATATTAATGTTTATACAAAACAGGACAATGATTTAGTCTTACTTTAAGAATGTTCACAACTGAGAAGAGAAAAAATAATATAGAAGTAGCATGAAAGGTACTTATATACCCATGATTTATTGCAATGTGCATGGTAACTGGGAAGCAATAGGTAACAAGGTCATTTAACTTAAATTAAGCGGATGGTCAGTTCACCACAGTTCTTGGCAGCTGTGTGATGGAATTTACAAGAGAAGACACAACAGCTGTAAACAGGACAGTCATCAATATATCTGACACATCAAAGCGGACGCAGTTCAGTCACTGCCATCCATGCACAAGATTCCAATACGAACCTAAAAACAACTATGCAACAACTGTATAAACACGCTCTTATGCTGGATTCAAGTTACAAATAGAGAGGAAAAGAAAGAGACCCCTACTTTTAAGGATACATGACCTTAAACATACAGAATACTCATTCACGCACAATTTCCAGATTTTTTGCATGCTATCAGCCAGATGACAAAAGCCTTCAGAATTTAACACTCCAACCGATAGCTGGGATTTGCAATGAAGGGTGTGAGCTAGGTTAGTCAAAAGGATTTGTCCTTCTGTGTTATGGTTAAGCCAGATCATCATAAATATTAAAGGAAAATATTACAGGTAAAATGATTGAGGGGTAATTCATATAGAAACATTCCGTGGCTGCTTCAGACACATTCCGCGTCAGGAAAAAATTCAAAAGTTAAATAATCTCCAATGAGATTTGCCCAGTCTTTCACTGGCCCACAAAATCCACAGTTATAATCAGAGACTAAAGTTTAACACTGCTTTTAAAAGGGATAATGGCAGATTTAAAGCCATATTTGTAAACAACAAACTGCCTTAGCTGTTTTACTGATAACTCTTTGTGTCAGTGGTTCTCAACCTATGGACTGCTGATGATTCACAAGGAGTTTCTGGTTGTCCATGAGAGCTGGCAGACATGATGGAGCTGGCTCCATCTCCTTGCTTCAAGCTACTTTGACAGGTGCCCAGATTCTTCATTTCAATGAAGCGGCTGGATGGCTGTACAAAGAGCTGGAAAAAATGAACACAGCTGCCTCCCCGCCACTGCTGTGTAGGAGGAGAGTATAAACAGAAGCCTCCAGAAAGGACAAGAGCCATCAGTGGAACAAAACAAAAACAAAAGCAATGTTTCCCAAAGGTAACTTTTCCACGTAATCAATTCCTGTACTTGTGCCTTACGCTGCTATAACTGGAAGAGTGTTTACTCGTGGCTCCATTTCACCCAACTTGGACAAAGAGTAAAATGGAGCCACGGTTTCATTTTCATGCTGTTGTGCACTAGCACAGTGCTCCACTGTCTGGACTGCAAACAGTTCAGGGGAAATGTTTAAAAAGTTTTAAAGAGGGAAGTCATGAAAACATTTCTGCTAATTAAGTTCTGCAAAATGTCTTTAGTACAAAGAAATGTAAAATTCTGAACACAGATTACCTGTCCGTATTGTTCCTTCCAGAAAAGGATAGTACACTATTCACTTTGGGGAATGTATATACATATACATATACACACACACACACATATGTGTGTGTGCATATATATATCTATAATGGTACGTGCTAGCTGCACCTTTGTCCCCTACCTAGTCTCTCTGAGTGTACCTCCTCAGGCGTCAAACCTTGTGCCTTTACCTATCCCAGGCCTGAATTCTGCTTTTCTACCTCTAATTAGACTGGGCCCTAGACCATCAACCCTGTGTATCAATCATGCTTACCCAGCAAGTCTGAGTGAGCTCTGACAACCTGTAGTTCTTCCCTTTGGGAGTCTGACCAGTGTTGTACAGTGACGAAACAGCTTTCCTAAAGGATGGTTTATTTTGCAGAAGGAATAAAGCATTTAGAGCAAAAAAGAGGGTCACTCACCTTGTGCAGTAACTGAGGTTCTTCAAGATGTGTCCCCCTGTCGGTGCTCCACTTCAGGTGATTGGGCGCCCCATGCCTCTAGTCAGAGAGCTTTGACAGCACTACCCGGTTAGGCTGCACATGCGCTCTCCCTGTCTCACACCTGTAGCAGTGGTTAACTAGCGCTGTGTGGCCAATCCCCATCTCAGTTCTTTCTCAACTGCAGAGGACCTTGCAAAAACTCCAAAGCAGAGGGGAGGAAGGTGGGTAGTGAAGCACTCACAGGGACATACATCTCGAAGAACCTCAGTTACTGCACCCTCTCTTCTTCTTCAAGTGATGTCCTTGTGGGTGCTGCACTTCAGGTGACTGTAAAGCAGTGCCCCTCAGTGGAAAGGAGGGGCTTCAGAGTTGGATCAGATGATAGGACCGTGAGTCCTAATAAAAAGTGTCAGATGTCAAATCTTGCTTGATTGCGTAGTGCTGAATGAATGTGTGGGCCGAGGACCAAGTGGTTGCTTTACATGTCTAATAGTCACAGCATTAAGGAAGGCTACCAACGGGGAGAGCGACCTGGTAGAATGCAGTCTAACCCCCCAGTGGGGGTTGAAGTTCGTCTTGGCGTTAGCAGAGATGAATGCACTCTGAAATCCATTTGGAGAGTCTCTGCTTATATATAGCTTCTCCTTTGGATCTCTCCGTAGTTCAGAGAAACAAACAGTTTTGGTGCCTTCCTGAATAGTTTAGTCCATTTGAGATAAAAGGCTAGTGCCCTTCTGACACCTAGAGGATGAAGTGCTGCTTTTTGCCTGTTGTTATGAAGTTTAGGGAAGAATGTGACAGCTATCAAGATGACCCTGGATAGGTCAGTCTTGATCTTTTATATGACCCTAGACAACTATGGGGTAAGAGAGAAAGCATAAAAACGAGGTGCAGCCCATCTGAGGAGGAAGGCATTGTCTATGGATCCTGGCCCCAACCCCACTTTGGAGCAAAATGATGGGCATGTGCTGTTCTGACTCATGGCAAGTAGACCTCCGGTGGGGAAACCCCATCGCTGGAATACATGCTGTATCACCGAGGTATTTATTTCCCACTCACGACTGTAGGAGAACTTTCTGCTTAACATGTCTGTTGTGGTGTTGTGACGTCCCAGAAGATAGGAGGCTGACATGGTGATGTTATGATGGATGCACCAGTTCCACAGTCTTAAAGCCTTGGCGCAGAGGGAGCGTGACCTTGCTCCTCCATGTTTGTTTATATAGAACATGCAAGCAACGTTGTCCATCGGGATCTGTATGGTTTTGTTCTTGATCATAGGCAGAAAGTGGGTTCATGGGTTGCGAACTGCTTGCAGTTGCAGAACGTTTATGTGCAGTGCTGATTCTGAAGAAGACCACCTGTGCTGTACTGTCAGGTTGTTTAGATGGACCTCCCAGCCCACTAGGGAGACATCCATTGTGATTATCATTGTGGGGGAATCTGTAGAAAGGGGACCCCTGCACACACGTTGTGTGAATGGGACCACCACTCTAGCGAGTTCATGACCTTTTGTGGTATGTTGAGAGGCTTGCTCGGACTGTGTTTGTGGGGGATATACACTGTCCTGTGCCACCCTTGTAGGTAGCCCATGTGTAATCTGGTATGTTTTACGATGGAGGTGGTTGCCACCATGTGGCCTAGTAGTTTGAGGCAAGTTCTGGAAGATGTTTGTGGACTGTTCACTGTAGTGTTGATCAGATTCACTAGTGACAAATCTCTGTGGCGGTAGTGAAGCTTTCGCCTCCAACGAGTTTAGGTGAGCCCCAGTGAATTCTAGTTCTTGTACTGGTGTCACTGTTGGCTTTTGATGTTTATTTGGAGACTGAGTTTTGTAAAAAGTGATGTTGTCTTTTGTGTGGCTTTGATGGCTTCTTCCCAAGTGGGGGCTTTGAGTAGACTGTTGTCTAAACATGGGTACATCATGACCCTTTGCTTGCATAGATGGGCTGCTACCACTGCTAGAACTTTGGAAAAAACTTGAGAGGCCATGGAGAGGCCAAAGAGCAGTACCTTGTACTGATAGTGATCTTGTCCCAAAACAAATTGGAGGAACCGCCTGTGTGATGGATGTCTGGCGACATGAAAGTATGAGTCTTGCAGGTCGAGGGCTGAAAACCAGTCCTCTCATGGGATTACTGTTGCTAAAGTAACCATCCTGACAAAAGTGTTTTGACAAATTTGTTTAGGTTTCTCAGACCAAGAATGGGTCTCCAAACCCTGGATTAAGAAATATGGGAATAAAATCCCTTCCCTCTGTGTTGTACCGATACTGGTTCTACTGCACCCAAGTGCAGGAGATGGTCTACTTCCTATCTCAGAAGGTGTTCGTGAGGGTAGGTGGGGGGAATAGAAGTGAACTGGATGGACTAACTGGTGATGATAATTTCCAGCACCCATTTGTCTGGAGTAATAATTTGCCATGTTGGTAGAAAGAGGTTTCAGCAACTGGAATTGGGAGAGGTCTCTTGGACCCTCAACCAAACCATCAAATTTGATATTTCGGTCCAGGCTGTTATGATGTAGGAGATTGAGATGGGAGTGGCCTACGTCTTGTGGGTCTTTGTCTCTACCTCTGGGCGTCATATTACGTCTGCGGCTGTGTGTAAGGCACTGGTCTTGAGTGTTCTGATGGGTAATATATGACCTGTTTTCGTTTTTGTGCAGGTGTGTAGATGCCTAAAGACCGAAGAGTCGCTTTAGAGTCTTTCAATGCATGGAGGGACTCGTCAGTCTTACCTGCAAATAATTTTGACCTTCAAAGGGAAGATCCTCTCTGGTGGATTGCAGCTCCTTTGGGAATCCAGACAGGTGGAGCCAAGAGGCACATTGCATTACTATGGCAGTTGCAATGGATCTTGCCACTGTGTTTGCTGAGTCTAAGGATGCCTGAAGATCTGTTCTTGCCAGGAGATGGCCTTCAGAAATGACTGACCTAAATTGCTCCTTTTTGTCTTCAGGGATAATGTCAATAAATTCAAACAGTTTTGAGTAATCTGTGTGATTGTATTTCGCCATCATGGCTTCATAGTTGGCTATTCTGAACTATAATGTTGCTGATGAATAGGTCTTGTGATCAAAAAGATCCCATCTTTTCCACTCTATCATATGGGGTGGTCCTCGAATGGTGTTGCCTGCCCTGCTCGTTGACAGCTTCTATGAGTTTGGCTGGGGGTGTGAAAATAGAAACTCTAGGTCCTTCAATGGGACACAACACTTCTTATCCACCCTCTTACAAGTAGTGGGGGGATTGCTGTGGGTGTCTGCCAGATAGTCTTGGCAGGATGCATGAGTGCCTCATTGTAGGAAGGGCTATTTTACAGGAGGCTGATGTGTGTAATATGTCCACCCAACTTGTGTTGGGAATCAACAACCTCTTCCAGGGGGATTTGGAGCGTGTCTGCAATTCTTTTAAACAGCTCCTGAACTTGCTTAAAATTGTCTCCTACTGTAGGTAGCAGAAGCATGATGGTTTCATCTGGAGAGGAAGAGGAGGTGTTAGCTGCAGAAGTGGCCTCCTGATCTAGAGCCTCCTGTTTCCTTAAGAGTCTCCTCAGGGAGCTCACAGAGCCCATCCTCTGACGCTGATGGGAAGCATCTCTGTCCTTCCCTGGAGTTACTGGGAAGCTTGGAATAATGTTCCCTACGGGTCCCAGTATGGCAGGAATGACACTCGTGGTGGCATCCATGGATGTCCATACTACCCCTGGGTGCCAGCTCTGGAGCGGTGTCCTGGCTGTTCCTATAGATCTGGTCTGTCGATTCTCTGGATGGGTGAAGAGTGGTGTGAGGAACAAACATCTCCCTCCTCATCATTGGCCTCCTCGCTGGAAAAAGGAGAGGCAGATCTGTTTGTCTGTCTGTATAATGGTGCCGAATGTACCGACGCTGTATCAGTACTGAAAAGAGGTGATTCTGGTGCCGCAGCAACTACTAAGTCCTTATGTCGGAAAAATTGGTGCATTCCAAGAGATCTCAGTACCAAAGATGGAATCTGTAATTGTTGCAGTACTGGGAATTGTTGTGGTACCAGGAGGTATTGCGGCACCAGGAGAATCGGTGCTGATTATGTCCGTACCAAAGGAGGTAAAGTAGACTTTGGTACCGCTGTCTCTACACTATGCGCCAGAGGGCCAGGAGATGGCGCCATAAGCTGAAGCACTGCAGAGGTGCTCAATACGGAGTGTTTAATTGCTGCAGTTGGTGTCATGGTAGAAGGGGTGGTCTTGTCTCTGCAGTCCTTCTGAGAGCCTGCCCACTTAGGGTCTTTGGCCTTAGTGGCACTAGTAGGTACTTAGCCGTGGCATGGTTTGTACTGATGATAGGGAGAGTTGGAGAACGCTTCTTTTTCAAGACTCCTTTCATAGGAGAAGTGGTAGCTCTCTTCTTCGTCTTTTTTCTGAGAGATAGGTCCTTCCTGTGCAGAATCAGTGAGGGAAGTCTGTCAGAAGCCGAGGTATGCAAGCGGTGATCAGGAGGAGTTTGTGATCTCAGGTCAGAGGCTGGGCAGAGAGATTTCTCCATGAAGATGAGTTTAAGCTCCTTGCTTTGGCAACAAAAGCACTTCTGAGGTACATGAGTTTCCCTCAAGCAGCAGACACGCTAGGAACGTCCATCCAAACTTCTGAGGTACATGAGTTTCCCTCAAGCAGCAGACATGCTAGGAACGTCCATCCAAACTTCTGAGGTACATGCGTTTCCCCCAAGCAGCAGACACACTAGGAATGTCCATCTGAGACTGGAACTGCCTCTTGGCAGGAGAGGCAACGTTGAAAGCCCAGAGACCCAGGCATTCACAGATAAAATTATCCCCGAGAGGAGTGAATGAAAACAAAGAAAAAAAAATTTTTTTTTTAAAATGGGGAGAAAAAAGAAAAAGAAAAAGGGATAGGAAACAAATTCTACCTAACTATTCAATCTACTACACTATACAGCTAATCCTAAATTTAAAGGTAAGTCGTACAGAGGCACTGCTGAAGCTCTGACTTGGATCACGGGTGATGGAGAAGGAACTGACAGAGGGTTGGCAGCTAGTCAACTGCCGCTACAAGCACAATACAAAGAGAGCACATGTGCAGCCCTCCTGGGTACTGCTGTAAAAATTCTCCGACAAGAGGCACAGGGGCGTACAATCACCTGAAGTGGAGCACCCACAGGGACATCACTTGAAGAACAGATTTTAGAACATCAGTCTATCTTACCTAAAGCCTTACCATCCTCTGATGGTAACCTAAGAGGGTAACTTCTTCAGATACCCCCTTTGGGTGCCTATCCTTCAATCTGGTTCCCCTGGACCAACTTCCTCCTAACCACCACTCCCCATATTCCTCAAGTCTTCCTTTTCAATCCTGCCACAGTTCTTTTGATCTTCTGCTTCCCAGGACCATTCCTGTCCTGGCTTTGTCTCTAAATGTCTCTTTAGGGTTTGCTGAGAAGTGGCTTGTCTTGAGCCATGCTATTCCCCAGGCTGCTTGTTCTTTCTTACAGACCCCTATTAAACTAGACCAATAGATTCATACAGGGAGCATCCCAATAACCACATCAACATACAGCATTCATAAATTATTATATAGAGCAGTTCCACATCCATCACAAAAGTTACTCATTTAATTTTTAAAGGATTTGAAATATATTCAAAATATTTTTCTATAGCTATTTAATTTTAAAAATTTAATATAAAATATATCCTGCTATATAATTATAACTTTTTATATACTCCCTGAAGTGAACTGTACTTTTCTCTTCTTAAAGACGCACAGACAGAAGAAAATAACCTATGTGAAAACATTTAACATTTCTCTATACTAATGAAATTTTGCAGAACTATGAATAAAAAGGTTTTTATCTATATCATAAAATATACACATTTTTACAAATAAACAGTGCAGTTAGTACAGGAAATATTTAAATAACAATTCTGCTATCTCAAGAATGGCATTTATTTAAGAATATAGTTAGGTACAATAGCTGTAATAAAAGGTACCTCTGGTGCAAGATATTCTGGAGTGCCACAGAAAGTCTTCATTGTTGCTCCATCCTTGATACCTTCTTTGCATAGCCCAAAGTCTGTTATTTTTATGTGTCCATCTTTATCCAGCATAAGATTTTCCAACTTAGATAAAAATCCAAATTAAAATGGTCATTAGATACACAATCCATAGACTTGAGTGAGTTTGTAAAATACTTGGATTTCTGCAGGTTATTCTTTTCAGCCCTGTTCACCCTGGGATAAGAATTATACTAGCTACCAAAGCACATATAATGTAAATATACATTTATATCATTTCCCTTAGGGATAACTTCAGAAAAGTAACTTGAGATCATTGGGCAGTTGACATACATGTAGTGAGAATACAGAAAACAGTCATACTACATCTAAGCTTCTTAAATGTTACAGTCAGCAAAAGCACAAATTTAAAAACAAAGAAACTCCTTTGCCCCTGCTTTTACTTAGAGCATCTTTCATAGGCCATTTCAATACTGACAGAGGTTTGCAGCAGTGACAAAAACAATGGATCAATTTAAAGCTAAGGGATCAATTTACAATAGCACACTGTACATGGTAAATATGCTGTAAATTTACTCAGAATTTGATAATTATATAAAAACTGAGAGAATGCTGGCACTATCCATTTCCGATGGCACTACCCATAGCTCATGAAAATAAAGCTCTATATGCTGACGGTACTTATGCTATAGGGTGGGGTTTTCAAAGGAGCCTCAGAGAGAGAGGTGCTTAACTCCTACTGAATTTCACAACAGCTTGAATATTCATAGATTCCAAGGCCAAAAGGGACCATTGTGATCATCTAGTCTGACTACCTATATAACACAGGCCAGAGAACTTCCCCAAAATAATGTGTAGACCAGATCTTTTAGAAAAAAACATCCAATCTTGATTTAAAAATTGTCAGTGATGGAGAATCCATCATGACCCTTGGTAAGTTTCTCCAATGGTTAATTACGCTCACTGTTAAAAATTTACATCTTATTTCCAGACTGAATTTGTTTAGCTTCAATTTACAGCCACTGGATTTTGTTATATCTTTCTCTGCTAGACTGAAGAGCCCATTATTAAATATTTGTTCACTGTGTAGACACTGAACAGACTGTAATCGAGTCACCCCTTAATCTTCTCTTTGGTAAATTAACTAGATTGAGCTCCCTGAGTCTTTCGCTATACGGCACGTTTTCTAAACCTTGAATTATTCTTGTGGCTCTTTTCTGAACTCTCTCCAGTTTATCCACATCCCTATATACACAGCGCCTTTCATCTAGATGGCTTCTAAAATGAACTGTGGACTGAAAGAATAGTAATAGCACTTCTCATACATTTCTGGTGAGGGAATGCAGCCATCATTCTTAATCAGAAAGAACACAAAAGTTTGTATGATTCATTTTTCCCCCTCAAATAGAAAAGCCAAGGAAAACGTAGCCAGTTTTAACTGCAAGTGAAAAATAGGACAAGGGAGCAGAATGTTCACACAGTCTGAATTTGTACATAGAGTGGGAAATTGACCAAGACACCACAAATACCCTCCATCACTTAGAAGAACTACCAGGGTCTTTTTCATAATAAAGTGGTCAATTCTTTAATTTCATAACCATGTGAAGATGCATCCCCAATAACAGAGTGCCCCTTCGTATTCTACCAAGGCACTGGTTCCATACACTTGGGGAGAATCAATCCCAAAAATTCGCTTTCTGCAGCAGTAGAGTATTCAAGTGCTTAGTTTGAGATCTTATAACAATCATGGCCAACAATAATATAGCTGTAATATTTCTGTTATAACAAAGTTTGGTGGATAGATTTATTGTATTTAAGTGTAATCAGCTTCTGTGACTTTAAGAACTGTAATAGTCCAAACCCATTTTTAATAGCCTATGAAATGAACAGTCTTCTAAGTACCTTTAAATCTCTATAAACCACATTCTTCTCTGAATGCAGGTAATCCAGTGCTGATACAATCTCAGCTCCATAAAACCGAGCCCGGTCTTCAGAAAAGACACGCTCTCTTGACAGATGGAAAAACAACTACAACAGCAAGAATTTATTACATTTAGAATGCACATACTTCTGAGTTATGTACTATACGTTATAGACAATCCTGCCTGGAATCAGATATTTACCCAGAAAGGAACCTTTTTCCCCCGGACACAGCTGTGCTCCGAAACATTCTAAAAGCTGCACCATAAATTAAATGATTAAACGTAAGTGTAATAATATATTTCAAATTCATAGCTGCTCTATTTGACAATTTGATGTACTATTAATTTTTATCAGTATATATAAACAACTAAAACAAATCAAAAAAATTTCTTAGCTCGTTACTTATTAAACCAGATTTTTATTGCATTACTTTAAAAGCAGGAGATTCCTTATTTGACATAAATTGGATTTCTCTTCTTCTGAAATGTCTCACAGTATGTGTTTTCATTTACAGCTCTGTCCTCGAAGTACCGTGTGCTTTGAAATTATAATACAAAAAGCTTCAACGGTGTAGAGAAAGCAGCAACAAGATGTATAAACCTCCTGCACCAATAAAGACAGACTTTAAGATACTAGTATAATTTTTGTTAACTAGGGGCTCACCCCTGAAAATCCTTACTCATGTATGTAGTCCTAACTCATGTGAACAGCCCCACTGATGTAGGACTACTCATGTGAGTTAGGGCTACATATATGAGTAAGTTAATGAGGGCTCAAAGACAGCAAATCCTAACATGAAACTGAATACAAAAAAATATAGGAAAATCCCAAAGCCTTTTAACGTGGTTTCCTTACCTCTCCTCCATTAGCATACTCCATAACAAAACACAAACGATCATGTGTCTGAAAGGAATACTTTAAAGCCTGAAACAAATTTAAACAAAGACTTAGCAGAGATCCCATATCAAGATTTACAAAAGCGCTTTCAGTGAAGTTTTAGAAACAGGGACAGAGAGAAAATACATTATATTGTAATAATATTTTATAGAAACTTCTCTCTGATACATTCTTCAGCAGCATTTCTTCATCACTGATCCCATGGTGGTTTTACTAAAACAACATATAGGTCAGATATGGGAGTTTAACTAAAGTAGGGATCAATTCTGGAAAAACACACATGGATCAAAAAAAAATTGTCAAAGGGTTATATTACTATTGGACAGTTATATCTCTGTCCCTTCTGCTTTCTCTACTGCTGCTGCTCCAGGCTGACAGCCAGCCAGGGGATTGAGAAATTCTGTCAATATGCATTTACCATCAATTCACAAAAAACAGAACAGGAACGGAGAGTGATGAAATGTCATGAAGTGCCTTCATCCAGTTGTGTCATGTACATTCCTGCATCACAAGTTCCATCATCTTGTTTGCCACACCCTTGGATTTATTTTGTTTGGGTCATAACCCAGGCTTACAGCTAGGTTTTCAAGCCAGGCAGTTGCAGCCCTTTGGTTTGAAGATATATTTTGATTTATGCAAGCATACAATTATATACAAACAATGATGTCAATCTGGTGGCACATTTGAATCAATAACATCTTGTGCAGGAAGCGAGGATCAGATTTTGGGGTTTGTCAACTCTGACAGTATTCTGTAATAAAAAGTAAACAAACATATGCCATAGACTGGACACAGTACAGTATATTTTCAAAAGTGACCAATGATTCTGGGGGCCCAAACTGAGACACCATAAAGCATCTCTGATTTTCAGGAAGTGCTGAGCATCTACGCTCTGAAAATCAGGATCTTTGAAAGCGTCGCAAGTTGTCCACCCCAAAAATAAAGGTACCCCAAAACACTACTTACTGTTAAAAACCCAGACCTGTGAGACTTGTTTTATCATCATGATAATAAGGAGGAAAGCCGTAGCTGTCACAATGCTCAATTTGCTTACCAGATGTACTAAAAAAGGAGGAACACTTACTGTCAAGAACGGGTGCCTCGAATTCTGTAAAACCCGGTTTTCTGTCAGCGTGTGAGCTACTTCATCCTGCAATGCCACCCAGAGAAAGTTATCAATGCAATCACTAAAGAACAAGAGTTCGATTAACAACAGCAAATACGTGGTCACATACACAGGGTAAATTGCAACCCTGAGGTCACTCTTTAGAAGCTAGAGGGTTACACCAGGGGTGAACTGGGCCCAGAATGTTCTAATTTACTCACCTTTGCAACAATAACTTCCTTCTTCAGGATTTTCATAGCATAATATCGTCCAGTTGCTTTTTCTTTGACTAGAATGACCTTGCCAAAAGTGCCTTTTCCCAGTAGTTTAAGGTATTCAAACTCATTCATGGTCTGTTAAAGATATTTAAGTTAAATATAGGTCATGGCCAACTTCATAATACATGTAAATACTGTCTAAAGTAGATGAATTTACTGTTTTGGTCAGTTAAAATGATGCATATACCGTTTATGATTTGCTTCTAGAGAGTTAAAATAAAAAACTAGTTCTTCAAAAAGAGTATGATTGTTACACTTCCAAGGATATGACACTTCAAACCCATAGAATTGCTTAATAAAGAAAAAAAACTCTCCTCCATGTAACAGAATTTCTTCACGTGAAATAGGTAAGAGCCAAAATAGGTGTTTTATTCACGCAACCTATGTCAGTGCGCAAGCTTGGGAAGGCCATCCACATCTCTCATTCTAAAGATCTGTCAGTCTGATTCCCACTCTGAGGTTCTGACATGAGAATAAGTCTCCCCATATTTATGGGGGATCAGCTTTGCTGTGACCCACGGAACAGTGCCAGAAAATGTGCAGAAACCACACTGCACACAGACTATCTTTCTCCTTCTTGTTTGTTTTTCTATTAGAAAAGGTGGAGGGAAAATAGGAAAGGGTTTGTCTCTTAGATCCTATTCCAGCATCTTCAAGGGATAGTGCCAAGAAGATCTGTGTATCCAGGGGCTCACAAGTTCCTTGCTAGAAAGGATTATGAGATGCTCCTGATAACAGCTTTCTTGCTCCCTGAAAGCATGATGAACTCTACTCCCACACTGTATGCTCTGCAAGGACTGGTTTAGTTCACTTTGAAATGCATTAACAAAAGCAAGACTGCACTTTTGGTTGTGTGGGACAATTGGTTTCAGGATTTAAACCAGGGGTACTCAATTTTCTTTGTCAAGGTCCACATTTCTTGGTCAAAACATAGTCAAGGTCCAGACTCCAGAGAAAATAATTCAAAAATAACAACAACGATAATAAGAAGTAAATAAAAAGATGTCAGGGTCCATTCAAATGCGTCTGGCAGTCTGGATTTGGCCCATGAACCACCTATTGACTATTCCCGATCTGAACAGTCAGTCATTCAGACCTCTCCTTACTCAGAATGAATCAGCTCACCAGAGCTGAGAAACTTTCCACCACCTCCATGACACACTAGCCAAGCTAGTGAGGTCCAGTCCTTTTAAAATTCACCTGCAGCATCCTACTGGAACCCTCCGGCAAGATGCTAAGGGCCCAATCAGTAGGGGTCATATTAAACTGATGGCAGCCGTGGTTCAGAGTGGCATATGGGTAGTTGCCCAGGTTGGTATAAATTTAATTTTGTAGCATAACCAAGCGTCAAAGCATACGGTGCATGTTCATTAATGATGCAATTTGACAGGCATGATCCTTTTGCTGTTCATTGTTTTGGTTCATTTTCCCAAAACACAGGCACAACTCTGGGAACAAATGGAAGTGAGAGGGGCAAGGGCACAGAAGAAAGCCTTACTATAATTTACAGAGTGGGATCTTCTCACAAATAAATATATTGCTATGGGGGGGGAGGGGTGTCTTAATGGCTGCCTCTCGCTTGGATTCAGTATACCTAATAGTGCTCCTCCCCTTATAATTATTCAGGATCTAAAGGATTACTGGCTGACAGCTGACGCTGGACTCAAAGCTTGGAGCTGTGGCATTAGCTAGGTGTGCACATGTAACAAGGTTCCCTTTAAAAACACTGATCCTGCTATACTAACTTACCACTTTATGTTTTGGTTTTGTCATAGAAACTTCCATTTCTTCAGCACCTGAATTATCACTAGGGGAACCAGATCTAAAATCCATCATTTCTTCCTCCTGTTTCTTAAGGCTGTCTGCTACTGTTTGGATGGCTTTTGTCCATTCTTCCCTGAGAAAATGTAAGCAATGACATTTGTTATTCATGACCTCAGATTACCATCTGCCTCAGCAAGAGTCTGAAAAACATAAAGCTTGATTATCTGATAATGTCAAACCAGTTCAATGAATGGTGAAAAATCCCATGTGTTTTTAGATGTAAAAGTTGGGGTTCAAAAAAACACTTTTAATGTATATATCCATTATTACAGCTATTAATTGTTTTACAAACAGGAGATGACTCAAGTCCCTGCAATATGAATACAATAACTAGGACCTTCAATATATAGCAAAATTTCTAAAATGCACATTCAATCTTTAGGGCAACACATTGTCTAAAGATACACACATTACATCTCAACATTAGGCCTGCCAAAGCCAAAATGTACAAGGCATCTCCACAGCACAGAACTATTTAACACACCCTCGCTTTTTCACAGTACATTGTAACAAAAACATGCAAGAGTTCGACACATAGTGACAACTCATCACACACTTATGCCATTTTTTAAATGAATATATGTTTTCCAGTACCAGATAACACTGCCCAGGGTTCTTGGGCTGTCAGAGAGGACACTAAATGTGTTGCAATGCTTGTATACAATATACAGCGTTTAACAAAATATCTCTGCTTTTGTTGGTTGTTCTCGCCTGCTTTGAGATCCCCCCCCCCCCCCCAATAGTATTTTTGATCTGAGATGCGGGTACTAGGTTACAGGAACTAGGTTACAGGAACGTGTCCACAATTATTTCAGCAATGGATGCTCTAGTATCGCACCCCATTCCTTTGGAGAAACTCCAATTGCAGTGAAAGTGTCCTGTGGGGAATTTTACACTGTAGGAAGCTGCTGGAGTAAATGTTCTTGCCATTCTGGTTCATTTCAATGCAAGTCTACCAAAACAACAACTCGCATACAAAGAATCGCTTATTTTAAGTTTGTAACTGTAACCATGTCAGGTATTTTCCCTCATCCCTACCCCCAACTTGCTAGAAAGGCCAAAACAAAAAATACAGTGGATTAAGTTTGGGTATCGGTAGATTGACAAAAGTGGTAATTAGCAGCGAAGGAAAAAGTGCTGGGTTTTTTTGGTGAATCTTACGAGGTTTCTACTGAGCACTTACCTACATTAGAAAAATGGGTTGAGATTCAGTTGGTGTATTAACTTACCTCAGTCTAGCCACAACTTTTTTCCTACCCTGGACAAACTGCGGTGCCTTCTACTTCAAATAAGCAGGTGAAGGTGTACTCAGGTAAAAAAACCTAGCCTACATCTTGACCTGCTCTGTCAAGTTAAAAGGTGTTGCAATATATACACACACTAGGAAAAAGATCATGGTTAGGAGAGGTTAATTAACACACCCGGGCCTGCAGACAAGCCCTTAGGAGATGAGCTTGCTATGTCCCTAATACACCCAAACTCTTGGTACCAATGGACAAGAGCCAAAAAATGGAAGTTTGATATTCTAAATGGCTGTGAAAAGCCCTGGAAACCTATTGGACTGGCCCACTTCTTTGTCCTTAAAATAAAATTTGCACTTGGTAAGCAGTATTCACCGACTGAAGCCAAAATAGAGCTGAAAACAGGAACATGCTTCCTTTTAAACTGTTTCCATAGACTTCATTTTCTAGATTTATTTACAGCACAATTCCTGACAAAGAACAGAATGAAGCCAAAGGAAACAGCACTGAGAAGCTGATGAATTTCAGAAATCTTTGCTGAATTACACTGCTCCGCCAATTAACATCAACACCCACATTTTAGCAACCTATTTATTCAATATTGAAACAGCTACATGTGAAATGTCCTGCGATTAACAACATCATAAATACTGGACAGGACTATCCAATTTACAAAAGATTTTCAGAAGTGTTTGGCATTGGCCTAACCCTGCTCCCACTAAGTCACAGGTAAAAAACTCCCAGTAACTACAATCGGAGCAGAGATAGACCAGTGCTTAATACTTTGGAAAATCCCCCCTTACAGCTAGACAGGGAAAAGTAATTAAGAGCATTTAATTCTAAAATTCTGGAAAGAGTGACTCTGCAGCACAGGCTCCCATGATTACATTCAAAAGATCTGCCTAATAAGAAGAAAGTGTTAAAAATGTTTAAGATGCAGATACTGCTGTGTCCACTTCATCATAACATACAAATTTTTAAAATACGCCTCCACAACTGCACCTCCAAATATGCACTGGAGTGAACACACTAGAGTAAGTAGTTTGCGGGCAGCTACACAGAATTTGGGGAGATATGTTTCCCAGGTGCATTGTGAGGGGCGATTGAAAAAAATTAGCTTTAGACAGTACATCTTTCAAAACAGCTGAACTTCAGTTTGAAAAATAAAATAGGAAAAAACAAATACAAGGTCCAGGCAAGAGAGAGTATCTGGCATACAATTCTAATTAAAAATATAGCAGCTACACTGGCATTACCTTGTAAACCCCTCACTCTCGCCCTGCAGTACCTTGAATTTTTCACTGTCTGAATAATACACTTGTCCTATCTAGTTTCTTTAGGCAAATTATGTTCAATTTAGTATTCTCTGTCTGGAGAATATCTGCCTATCCTCAAAGAGGGGATGTGGAGTGAAGTTAGCAAAACCTGTGGATTTTGTCCAGGCAACCTTAACTTGCATGATCAACCCTTGCTCAGAAGATCCTCAGACACTGGAGTCTTGAGGTGAGGCCCTTGAGATGCCAAGTGGTCACATCTGCACACGGAATAATAGTTTCTGAACAAAGGCACAGATTTTTCTTCAACATCAGGAATGCCTGTCTTTATGCCCCACCTCTAAACATTAAAAATAACCATTACAAAGAAAACATCCTTCCTCCATTTGTGTTCACATTTCTCCATTTCCCTCTTAAAAGCAGCTTTTGGGTTTAAAGAATAAAAGGACATTCAAGCTACATCTACTTTTAAGTCTATTTTTAGATCTCTTTTACTGATTTTGGGTGAAATGCCACTGACTTCACTGGGGCCAGGATTTCACCCTTAGATCCTGTCTACACTGGCGGAGGCATGCAGGCTACGTGTAGCTAGAAGCCAGAGTGAAAGGCAGACTGTGTCCACACTCAGTGCAGTGTATAGCTACACAAGGCAGCGAAAGGCTCTGGGAGTGGGGAGGCAGTGGGGAAAGGTTCTTGCAGATCCCTGCTGACGGAGCCTTTCCCCAGGCACTGCAGCAGGAAAAGGCTCCAACAGCAGGATGCTACACTGCTAAAAATGGCAGTGTTGATGTGGGAAGCACTGTGTGGGCATGCAGAGCACCACATACAGTATATACCTTGGGGTTCAGGCGTGTAGGGCACTCTACTCTACTCACCTAAGCCGTCTACACTGCTATTTATACCCATGCTAGCTGGGCGTGCAGTGTGTGTATTCTACATGCCACCGCAAGTGTAGATGTACCTTCAGACTATCTTCCAAATGTATGTTGCAGAGATGACTAGTATTAGCAGTTCCAGGCTGTGATGCAGCCAAGGTGGATTTGATTTAACCATAGTTTTACATAAAAGTGCATTCCTGCTGGTTGTTATAAACTTAATACATATTCTTCACAACTCAGAGATAGATGTAGGTTTCATTTTTAGAAGGTACACACTATTCATTTTTAAACAGTGATTTATTTTGAAAACTTTTCTGATTAGTTTTACAGCTATATTAGAAAATGAATGAATGATTAGTTGGTTATTTCATTTACCAAAGGTAATTGAAGCAGATATTTATGAAGTCATTGGGAGGTGAACTATCTCCAATTCAACAGGTTAATCATTAATATTTGGAGGATTTTCTTGCCATGCTGTATGAGGAGGAGAACATCACTAGACAGACATTTAAATTGTTCTATTTAACTAAAATGACGTTAAGTATTGTGGATTTTTTTTTCAACAGCAAAGATATAATATTTTAACAAAAAAGCATATGTCCCTCGCTTCTCACATTTATCTCCAGACTTCTTCTCCTTGTCCAGATCTATTCTGCCCCCAACAATCTTCTATTCATTGAACTTTTTGAAACTTTGCACTTTTAGAGAGAGGTAAGGGATTGACTCTGTGTACACAAATTTGCAGAGAGACAATAGAATTGAGGTCTTTTATTTTTCACCTCTATATGTTATTTATTTATTTTAAAACATTTTTGCTGTTAACAAGCATGTTACCTCTGGAGACATAAATCCATAATTTGAGAACTGAAAAACTAAGCATCTCTGATGGTATCTTCTAGACTGAGCACTGAGTCCCATTGGGTAGATAGAAAGATTAACCGAAATAATCTATACAGAAGCTTGTGGAACCCCATACAATTGGGTCCCTAATCCACGAACTATTGGAACTCATTTACAAAACTTTTCTTAAACATTACATGAATATATTGTCTCATAGTCATATAGAATTAGAATGTATAATCCCTATTCCATGATGAGATATCTCTGAGCTATAATGTATCTTAATTAAAGCTATCTTTAGATAGGCTTTTTCCTCAAAAAGCATTTTATAAAAAAAATCTGATTTAAATTTTAAAAAAATCTGATTTTTCTGATTTTTTTTTTAAAAATCATTGATTTTTATCCACCCTGGATGCAGCCTTTCTAATTGGTTGGGAGGGACGAAAGGAAGACTGAAATGCAATCCCCCTGAAATGGACGGTGTCTCGTTCATTTTGGGGGCCATCTGCTACAAAGTGATAAAAGAAAACACGTAATTTACTTTTCTTTGCTTTAGTTTGTTTTCATCCTCCCCATGTCCTCATAACAGAATCATAAGCCATTAATATGACACCAACTGGAATCAATGAATGAAAGACTAAGTAGAAAATAAGCTAAGAGAATCAGGTAAAAATGTGTGGAGGTTAAAGACAAATATTGTGCCTGTCATACATAAGGGGGGGATTTTAAATACCCCACAATGATACCGGGGAACAATCTAAATTCAACAGCTGAACAGCAATTTAAATATTTAAACAGCCAGTAGCTGTAAACAGCTACGCTGGGATCTGTTCTCTCAGCAGGTAAGAGATCAATTCTCCACTAGTCAGAGTACAGGATACATTCTTTTAGCTCTGTTTCCTTCAACAGCTGAAATACAAGTCTCAGGCAGCAGCATATTACTTCTCTGTCATCACTTTTATCATCTTATTTACATAACCCATTAGCAGGTGGTAGCAATACAACTAACTTGTTCCTTAAAAAGGTGTCCTCAGAAAGGGTCAGTAGGCGGAGACAGCTCAACTCTACTGGGATTTTTGTTTTGCTTTGTGCTGACCTCTCCCCGTAATCTCAAGGTGGGAGAACCTTTATTTCTTACGCAACGAGAGCCATGAAATCAACAACTCGCGTGGGGCTGAGCACCCACCCTCTGAAAAATCAAGCCCCTTTATAAAGGTCTCTCAGGTTGGACCACCCCAAAATTGTGACAAAAAGATCATTTGTACTTTTGAAAACGTAAACCTATTAGATTCTAGACCTATGTCACCTGAGAAATCAGAGCTTTTGCAAGGACTGCACTAATAGCGCTGAACATTCACATCTGCTTTTGCAAGTAGTTTATGTATTAAATATGAATGAAACATACCGCTCCTCTAGAGTCTCCACATGAAATGTTCTTTCAATTACTGTGGTCCACTGGAGGCATCTAATGATGAATGTGTTTGGTTTAGGTCGTTCTGTCTTCATCAGCTGGCATTCTACCACAATCAAGGAAGAAAAAGTCATGGTACATAAGCAGGTTTAAATAATCATTTGTCTTTATTCTTATCTAGCAAACTGTTGCAATTAATCAGCCACAGAAATCTCTAAGTACTTCTTTAGGAGACATAAGACAGTTTGCTATGCTGATGAAACCAATAAATAGCTCAGCAGATAGTCATTTAAGCTTTGCTTGAATCAAGTTCTATTTAGAAAGCCTTCAGAGCTGACCAGCCATACAGGGTAATGCCACTAAAGAGATCCAAACTCAGGTCCCACATTCCCCTGACCGTGTGGAGCAGAGCACATGACAGGGGCAGTTCACAGTGGGTCTGATTACTGCATCCACTGAGGTTAATGGCAAAGCCCTCATCAATTTCAGTCACACAGGATCAGGCCCATAGCTTTGAAGAAGTTAACAGAGAGTTTCAGAGTAGCAGCCGTGTTAGTCTGTATCCACAAAAAGAACAGGAGTACTTGTGGCACCTTAGAGACTAACAAATTTATTTGAGCATAAGCTTTTGTGAGCTACATCAGATGCATCCAATGAAGTGAGCCGTAGCTCATGAAAGCTTATGCTCAAATAAATTGGTTAGTCTCTAAGGTGCCACAAGTCCTCCTTTTCTTTTAGCAGAGAGTGTGTTTTCAGTCCTTGTTCTACAAAGACCCCTGTGGCTAACAGAAAGATCAACAAAACAGTCTCTGGAGGAAAGAACCTCCAGTCCTCATTACCTTATCATTATAAGGGGCAGATCACAAAGGGGCATTCTGAAAAGGACCTTCTTAGCATAAAAAACACCCAGAGAATGGATGTGCAGACACCCATGTTAAACTCTGGTGACAGCTTTCACCCCTGCAGATACCACAACACAATCTAAACTAACAATTCCACAGAAGTAAGGATCATTTCATAACATCCATAAACCATAAAGTGGACTCCTTATACCGTCATTCACACAGCACTTTCTTCACAAAATTATTTCTGCATCTCTTAGGAATAAAGTGGTCCTTTTTTTCTTTCTTTCAAAGCCACATTTGGTATTTTATGGCCATTCCTCATGAGACAGACAGCTTAAGATCCTTCAAATTTGGGGCCGACATTGATCCTCATTAATAGCAGAATGGCTGCTGTAAGCTGAACAAACTCAAGTAAGTTCAGTTAAGTAGCAATCTTCAGGCTATTTTAAGACATTTTTTGTACCTAGTTTTCTGAATTGCATTCAGCAGAGCTCTAATAATAATAGAGTTCCTCCTTCTAATGGAAACCTCAACCAATCGCCCAAATAAAAACAAAAAGGACCAAAAAAAAAAAAGGGAAGAGTTGTTGAATGTAGCTGTTCTTGTTCCAGCATCAAGTCTCTTGCTCTGTGCTTTCTGAAAGCACTGCCTCATTATTATTTGGTCTAAAAGTTCTAAATTAACTTCACAGTAAACAAAAGGCCCTATAAACAGTCAAGAAGACATCTCTACTTACTACTAAAGCTTCTAACAGGTTCCTCCTTCAGTAAGATACAATTTAGTAATGTGTACTATCACTCTGGATCCATTCTTTTCTTAAGAGTATACACTCTAGCATTGTGAGGCAAATTTTATTATTGTGAAAACTTAGAGTGTCCCATTTTAAATTCAAGCCGTTAATTAGCACATTGTCTGTAAGATAAAATATTTACTGCCAGGGTATTTGGGTTCTGTATTTTTGGCAATATATTTCATGCCTCATTTGCTGCTGAAATTATAAGCTTTTCAACAAGTAATTTTGCCTTTTTTATCACAAGAAAATCTAATTTTTCTTTAATAGCATGCTGAGGTTATACTGTGTCCTACTAAAGAATTGCAATAAGAAAAGAGAAAGTTTATTAATGAGTCATGGAAAGGTTTTAGTGTGATAAACAGCACTTCCTCATTCCCTAGAAAAACGAACATTAAAGAACCACCACAAACAGATGCAGTTATGCTTTTATTATGCTGTACCCACCTCTACTGCATGTGCTCCTGTAGCTGCCACCATCTTTTAAGGAACTATAGTTTACACTGTATACTATGATAAGAGTTAGCATGGTCCAGTGGATAGGACTGTGGAATGAGTTCTACCTTTGGCTCTGCAACTGACCTGCAGCGTGACCTTGGGCAAGCCACTTTACCTCTCTTTGCCTGTTTCCCCTCCTATTTTTCGTCTGTTTTGTCTAGTTAGACTGTATTCTCTTTGAGCAAGGACTATGCGTTTGAACAAATGGAGCACTGATCTTTGCTGAGGCCTCTAAATACTACTGTATAATACAAACAAATAATAATACTGGCTATAGCTAATGAGATTAAAAAATTGTGAGTTGTCTGCTATGTTTACCCTGCAGCTCAATATTATTTTTAAGAGACTATTAATAAAATTTTTTTTACATGTATTTAGTCAATGTCCTTGTCATGGACCCGCTTGCTACACTACTTGATATCTATGAATAGATATTTTCAGCTAGTAAATATTTCTGTAAGTCACCATAAAAACAAAAATTAACTACTTAACTTCAGCATAACAAACTATGCTAGGCTTTTCAATACAGAGAACGGGACCAATTAAATATCAACACATTTCATCTAAATCAGCACTGTCCATTGATATTTGTTAAGCTTGCTGATCCAGCAATCTTTAACGCATGCAGCAAGATGAATAATAGAGATTTGTCAGTTAATAACCACTATAATTCAAATATGTCACACAGAAGTGTTTTGTTTGGTGAACAATATGCTGTCTAATTACTCTGCTCAATCATAACAGAACGTATCACAAAATGCAGTAATCTTTATTTTTAACTTGCATTACACTAAAGTACTGTACCACATAGATTTTTTAAAAATTAATCAAGTTACTACCCAATTTCCTCCAGACATAGCTGAGTCTCCTGGACTTTATTTTATCAATGAACCCAGGAAATACCTCTTTTAAAATAAATAAATAAATAAAAAATCTTTAAATCTGACAGTGCTCTTTGTGGTACTTTACAAACTACTCAGGACAGGTTACCATTTTTATATGTCAGTACAGCATCATGCACACCTATAGCACTCCATAAATAAAAAGTTATTACTGGCCCTATGATACTATGGATGACTGATATCACATTTTTATGTTCTGATATGAAAACAACCTCATGCCTCCAATATCAGCTGAAGATCACCTGCCCACTTAGAAAAAACAATCAGTCCTGTCAAATGGACCCATACCACTATTCCCCATTTGCAACGAAATCTGTACTATAAACTGCAGCCTGTTTAAAAAAAATGATGTAAACTATTCTCAAGAACCTCTTGATTCTTTCTTGGCATTTGGTCTTAAAATAAGTAGGACAGAGAAATTGTTTAACAGGAACAGACACGAAGGCATTCAAATGCAAATGATCATTTTGTATTTGAAAGACACTTAGTATTATCCTAGTGACTTTCTAAAATGTCACAATATTTGCTTCCCTAGCACTTAAGCTAAAAGCCAGATTATTTGTGATGAAGGTGTCAAACTCTGCTCCCTATTTAATGACATCACGTTTTAAACCAATAATGTCAAGGAAGACACCTTCGCTCCCCACTTTTTTTTTTTTTTTAATAAAAAAAATTAAAAGGACAGACAGTAAGAAGAGCGGTCTGGTGAAGAAGAGATGGTTTGAAAAGGCAAATAAGGAATGTTGTGTCTCATAGCAAGCCTTCTCTCTGTGCTACTGGATAGACCTAATCATACAATACCAAGGTGCAAGTGAGAACAGAGTTCTGAATGCCACCGTATGCCCAGAGTCAGCAAGGTATGTAAATTCATTGGACCCTGGAGATCGCTGATAAAATCAAGTTATCTACTGGAATCTGATCACCTTGTGCAAAAGGTCCAGAACACTGATAATTCTTGGCCACAGATACACAGTCCTGCCCATAAAACTACTACTAGTTTAGTTGGGCGACTGCAGTTATCATATACCAAATGCAACAAAACCTCTTATATTGAACATAGTCCACTCAAATTTTGATGACAGGAAAATAATCTGTTCCTTGTAGCAGGCTCTTCTCTATTTCCATGTTAATTTTTTCTATAAATTACCTCTTTCAGATGCATAAAATTTAAAGGAGGGTTTATCATCTAATATGGAGATGTGCGTGGCAACCAGAGATTACCATCACTATGAGTTCCACTAACCTAAGCCGTTCATAGCAATAGAATCTATTTGTTATTTGCCTGCATGATCTCTGGGGTGTTTTACATTATTTCAGAAAAGATCCGCATGAACACTGATTTGCTAGAAGGTCTCTTACCTAATCTCTCTTGGTAGTGCAGGAAAAACAAAATAAATTACCAATAAGAGCAGAGATTCAACCCTGCAAATCTGTTGGAGCTGCACACTCAGAAGGATTAGACATTAGTTTTGATGGAATAAACTGAAATCACCAACAAGTATTTTATGGGAGGAAATTTCCAAATTGTATCCTTGAACTACACAAACAGGTGAACGGAGATTTCAAAATGTACAGTAGGCAAAGGAGAAGCAGGCTTTTTCTTTTTTTCCTTTTTTAAAATAAAGATAAGACTGATTTTACAGAGGCGGCTTTTCAGACAAGCTTTCACAGACAGTGATGGGATCAAAGCCCATTCCATCTGAAGCATGAGAGTCTAGCCTGATCCTAGGGTAGCGAGGGACTTGCAGATTGCAAAACTGTAGATGCAACTTATATTTCTGCACCTACTGTGGAGAAATGTGGTTAGTATTGGACCCACTGTCTTATTTATTCTTCCTCGGGGGTGGGGGGGAATCAAACTCTTCTCTAATACCATCTGCCCCCTTCCTTCAGTGTGTTATTCTCACATGTGTAGCAGGAGGTGCGACTTATTCACAACAAAACTGGAATACTCAATATTTGAGTTTTTGCATTTCATTACAAATATGAAAATGGCCCTATTTTCATTTAAAACCTTTTCTTCTGGAAGATTAGACCACTGAGTGAAAACTGTTTTCTAGTGGAAAACATGAAGATTTCAGGCAGCAACAGAGTAATTTTTGAGCAAAAGTAGTTTTGCCATGAAAAATCTGCAATTTCACAAGTTTTTGACAGAGAAAGAGCCACTTAGTTGAATTTCACTGAATAGCAAATATTTGGAGTTGTGAAATTACTGAAAACAAATTGAAAAGTTTTTATGTAACACTCTGGGGCAAGCCTGTCCCCACTTTTGCTAGTATCAACCTTCCCTGAGCCGCTGCTAGCTATGTGTATCCCGCTGGCAGAGTGAAAATAGTATTTTGGGCTGTGTTCTTCATCTGATACTTGTAAAGGAAGCCCGAGTTAACTTTATACATTTTGGACGGCCCTTTACCCAACTACAAGCATGCTTCACAGACTAACAGACTCCAATGAAAGTGGGCGATCAGATTTGGGGGCAGAGAGAGAAGTTTGAGCAGGCTCAGAGAGACAAGAGTGTAACATAACTGGGTCTCCAATGCCAATAGTATGCAGGTGATTCCCAGTTCTATTTAAAGTGCCAGAGCTCAGTGCCTCGATGACAAGTAGCTGAACAAAGCTAAATCTGAGCAAGATGGAAGAGAGTGTCTAGTGAGATCTAAATAGTTTTTTTATACCATGCTCATCATCATAGTATCTGAAAGCCTTCCAGTAGAGCATTAAGCAATGTGACCACACATTGGTCAAGTGTTTGTTCTTTCACTCTCGTCTCAGAAGGAGAAACATGTGCAGAAGTGTGTCTTATTTTGGTAGGTTTTTTTTTACAAAATAAATATGCCCGTTGCTATGTGTTTGTATTAGAGAAGGCAAGATCAAATAAGCGTGCCTTGCACTTGGAGTGGAAAGTGGTGCGGTTTCTGTCTCCCACACGGATAACCTTTACTCTTAATAATAAGGGTCCCACTTGGCCAAAAGAGCGTAGTTGTCAATTATGGTCTTTGTCCCAGAGCTTTAGATGGTCTTTTAGGTATCCTGAGTCCAGGCCATGGAGTGCTTTGAATATAAGGACCACGCCAGTGAATTTGATTTGAAGCCAGCAAAGAGTGTAGGAAGTTGTGATGCGTTCATGGTAGTTTCAACAACTAGCCCAAACTACAATCACTGCCTCAAGCAAAGATGTCTGCCGGTTGATCATCAAGACAGTTTGCAGTCTTGGGATCCTCCTGGACTCTTCATTGCCACTGTATTTCCAAATACCAGCAGCTTCCAAAAACACTTTTCCTCCACCTCCCCATTCTTGCCAGGATGATACCCCTTATGGTGGACCTGTGTCTGTCTGTAAGATACTCTGATACCATGACAATGAGCTTGTTATACATGCCTAGACCAACAGGCTTGATCTGCCAAAAATTCTCAGAACCCTCAACTAAGGAATAAGTTAACCCCTTCTGAATGAGTTATGGAAGAAAAGCAGAAGAAAGGAGGTAATGCTCACCATTTTCAAACCTTAGCATTGACCTTTCCTCTGTAATTACCATAAAAATATAGTTAGCATCAACTTAATGAAGGTGTTAAAATCTTCAGGGTACATATCAAGTGCTTGAAAAGACAGTCTAGGACTTTGTCTACACTACGCACCTTTTAGCGACACGGCTTTGCTGCTACAGCCGTGCCACTAAAAGACACTCAGTTTAGCCGCTGTTTGTCATCAAGAGAGAGCTCTCCCACCCACAAAAAACTTCCATCCCCAACAAGCAGTGGTAGCTTTGTCAGCAAGAGAGCGCTCCTGCTGACAAAGCGCAGTTTACACCGGTGCTTTTCATTGGCAAAACTTTTGTCTTTCGGGGGGGGTGTGTTTTTTTAACACCTCTGAACAACAAAAGTTCAGTTGCCAGTGTAGACAAAGCCTAGGATTTAATGGCTTTCTGCTGCTTTCTTTACTTTTCTGACCTGTAAGGAGAAATCAGCATAAAGAGGGAAGCATTATAGGCTCTATCATTGCTGAAGTGAAAATACTAATCAAATCTCTCTTGGGATTGGCTTGGCAAGACAAAAGCCCCAAACACACACACTTGTCATTCTGGACTGATGCAACTTGTGATAACACGCTCGTTTTTTACTCCCAGCCTCATCTCACCCTAAAATAAGTGACTACACACCTATTGGGCACATGGGTACCAGGTCTGTCATGTGAATGGCTGGCACAGAGCAATAATTCCCAAGAACCTTTTTGTGTTTTAATAGGCCTCAGGATGCCCTAGAAGAAATCTGATTGGAGATTCATTTTTGTACCTAATCTTTAAAAGGCATCTAGCTCCCCCCTCAATGTATAGAGTGCCCACTGCTGCTCCTCAGGCAGAGCTTCACTACCCAGCCTACCAGGCAGGGACGCTCAATGGAGCACTCTTTATAACAAATGCTGCATGATTCCATTTGTAAAGCTGTGGGAAGTGAGGTGAAATGAAGGGCGGACTGCATATCAGCATGAGGAAGATAGACGTTGAGACAGAATAGCGGACAATAAGATGGAACGGAAGCCAAAATAGGGGACGAACAGGTTAAAGAATATTTAAATAAGTTAGATGTATTCAAGTCGGCAGGGCCTGATGAAATTCATCATAGGGTACTTAAGGAACTAGCTGAAGCAATCTCAAAACCATTAGCTATTATCTTTGAGAATTCCTGGAGGACAGGTGAGTGGAGAAGGGCAAACACAGTACCTATATTTAAAAAGGGGAACAAAGAGGACTCAGGGCATTATAGACCAGTCAGTCTAACTTGGATACCAGGGAAGATACTGGAACAAATTATTAAACAACCAATTGGTAAGCACCTGGAGGATAACAGGATTATAAGGAATAGCCAGCATGGATTTGTCAAGAATAAATCCTGCCAAACCAACCTAATTTCCTTCTTTGACTGGGAAAGTAGGGAAATGTGATCTAGATGAAATTATTATAAGATGGGTGCACACCTAGTTGAAAAACTGTCCTCAGAGAGTAGTTACCGATGGTTCACTGTCAAACTGGGAGAATGACTCTAGTAGGGTTCCACAGGGGTCAATCGTGGGTCCAGTACTATTCGACATTTTCATTAATGACTTGGACAATAGAGTTGAGAGCATGCTTATAAAATTTGCAGATGACACCTTGCTGGGAGGGGTTGCAAGCACTTTGGAGGGCAGGATTAGAATTCAAAACAACCTTGATAAACTGGAGAATTGTTCTGAATTCAACATGATGAAACTCAATAAAGACAAGTTGCAATTGGCAACTCAATTAGGAAGGAAAAATCAAATGCACAACTACAAATTGGGGAATACCAGGATAGATGGCAGTACTGAGGAAACACATCTGGGGATTATGGTGCATCACTAACTGAAAGAGAGACACCAATGTGAAGCAGCTGTGAAAAAAGGCCAGAATTCTGGGGTGTATTAACAGGAGTATTTCATATAAGACCCAGGAGGTAATCGTCCTGCTCTACTTGGCATTAGTGAGGCCACACTTGGAGTGCTGTATCCAATTCTGGGGGGGCCACACCTTGGGAAAGATGTGGACAAATTGGACAGAGTTTAGAAGAAAGCAACAAAAATGATAACAAGGTTTAGCAAACCTACCCAAGCAAAGGTTAAAAAATCCTGGGTGTTTACTTTTCAGAAAAGAAGACTGGGGGAGTCAGGGGACCTGATAACAGTCTTCAGATATATTCAGGGCTTTTATAATGAAGATGGTGATCAATTGTTCTCCATGTCCACTGAAGATGTACAAGAGGTAATGGGCTTAATCTTCAGTAAGGGAGATTTAGGCTAGATATTAGGAAAAACTTTCTAACTACAATGGTAGTTAAGCTCTGGAAAATCCTTCTAAGGGAGGTTGTGGAATCCCCATCATAGGAGATTTTTAAGAACAGGTTGGATAAACACCTGTCAGAGACGGTCTAGGTTTATTTGTTCCTGCCACAGCGCAGGGGGCCGGACTTGGTGACTTCTCATGGTGCCTTCCAGCCCTACATTTCTACGAACATGGTAAAGAATGCCCAGGAGAAGGGAAGTAGGAAGAGGACCAATTTCTATTATCCCCTGAGCCCAAAAATTCTCTTGTTGCCTCTGACACATAATTTTGATTTTAAAATAAATTAAAAAATTGAACACACTCCATCAATTTCAGGGCCTGATCTCATGCCCATTGAAGTAAATGGAAAGACTCCCATTGATTTCAACACACTTAGGACCATATCCAAACAGCAAACATGTAGTTTAGGGTTGAAAGCCCTGATTCTGCAATGTTCTTAATCTTATACTACTGAATGGGATTAGCCATGTATAAGTACTTTGCTGAATCAGGGTTTAAAATTAGCTATTTTTCCCAATGTACAACGTATAAGAAGAGTAAAGGTAAAATAGTAAAAGAGTATTTTGTATTGTAACTATAAACAACAATTAGTAAATTCAACTAGAAAAGACTGAAAAATAACAGTGTATTACATAAAGTAAATGCAATCACACCTTTGCATTAATCATTTGTACTTCAAAGCTACAAATCAGATTAACACTGCAAAATCTAATATTGCATAAAATGAAAACTTTTTATGTTTTCATAGAACATTTGTCTTGAGCTGATTTTGATTTAACATGAAAGATATTGTGTATAAGGGCTATGCGTACAATAATTCTGTAAAACCCATACAGCAAGAATGAGAGTGCCTGTGAAAATGCTTACGAGCTACGGAGAAATTATTTAAAGGGGATTCCCGTTGGTCAACATCCTGCGGCCGCTCTTTGTAGCCAATGAATGTGCCATCGTTCTTCAACAGAAAATACCTTGGCCTCCATGTCTTTATGTATTCTCCTGGAAAAAACAGAGCAGAAAAGACAGTAAAATATTCCATATATTCCATCCTAATTCCTCATGTTCCAGAATTCCAATGAGAACCTCTTTAAAATATTAATACTGTACATCCTCTTAATACAGAAGGCATTTTAATTCATTGTTTGTTCTGCTGAAAACAACAGAAAAATATAGGCATCAGTTCAGATATTGACAGGGGATTTAACCATAAAATGGGATTTCATAAAAAGTAAATAGCTATATTTCCCCCATCTATGCCTATTTCATTCAAATTCTGCAACATCTGCCTTAAATGCAATTTAAAATTTAAAAATCAGAGCAGATGTCCTATGTATTATTTTTGCCATTGTCATTTTTCATACTGACACGTGGAGACATTTTTTTCATTTACATTTTGCAGCGCAAGTATTTTAAACAATGGTGGGTAATTTAGTAATTAGTCAACTGCTTTATCAAACCCACAATAATTTTTAGAGCATAAAGAGGCAATTCTCCACTTAAGTTACATAACATCACTCACTCCTCTAAAAGAATGAAGCACAAGAGAAATTGCAATGTGAAGGGTAAAAACCTAACTTTTAATACGCAAAAGTTCTAAAGGTCCTTCAAAGTGCTTGCTCTCTCTTTTCTGAAGAAAGCATCCCTAAAGCATACCATGCCACTGGTCGTATGAATGTTTTGCAGAGATAGTGTATTGTTACACACAAACAATACAGCCACACACAAACTCCTGGCAACAGAAGTAACAGTGATTACAAACATCAAATCTCTATTTACTAGGGAAGCAGAGTGGTCTACTTGACAGGGCATTGGACTGGGATACAGAAAACATGGGTTCTATTCCCAGATCTACTACTGACTTGCTGTGTAACCTTGGGACTCCAGCCCCATCTATTCCCCCCCTTCCGCTGAGGCCCCGCCCCCATCCACTCTTCCTCGCTCGCCGCTTTTCCCCTCGCACCTTCTCCTGATCCAGGTCAGGAGGGACTTGCCTGCGGAGTCAGGGTTGGGAGCTGCAGCCGCCCGATGAAGGTAGAAGGCAGCCCCAGCTCAGCAGGGGCTGGAGTGGGGGGTGATGACTGGCGCCTCCCTGCCTACCCCACTCGCAGTAACCAGACTTTAGGTGTCTGGTCAGTAGATCTGCCAGGTCCCCTTTTCAATCTGACCTTCCGGTTGAAAACCAGGCTCCTGGCCACCCTAGGCATATCACCTCCCCTCACACTGCCTCTGTCTCCCTTCTCACTCTTTGCCTTTATCTGTTTAGACTCTCATTCACCACAATTCTGCAGCACCTAGCACAGTGGGATCCAATCTCAGCAGGGCCTCTAGGCACCATAAGTAATTTCTGAAGAATTATTTCTATTGCATTGTGCCTAGAGGCCCTCAATCCTGGTGTTAAACAAATCCAGGGACTCTCCTCCAAGCTTTCTTCATCACTTGCAATTTGCTAATTTCATTCAGTTTCATTATAAAAAGCATGCAGGTGCACATACATACAGGAGAGTTCACTGTAGCAAGATATAGTGATCCTGTCTGGTTGTTTGAAGGGTTTGCTCCCAAATTAAATAATAGACAAAAATTACAAAAAAAAAAAAAAAAAAAAAAAAGGCACAACAGGTTATTGACCAAGACTCCTTTATTCAGCTCTCTTCCCATCCCCCAACCCCACCCCACCTCTCCTGCTGTTCTGCTTTCCACCCCAGGTGATTTCTTTCATGATGATGTGTACTCTGCCCCAGGAACTCCCCTACAGCTGCCTTGCCTCTTTCCCTCTCCCACCTCTCCTTCTGTGGTGCAGCCTCCTCCTGCTTCTAACACCAGCTGTAGTACCCCTTCCCTCTGCTCAGTCTCCTACCTTCTCTCCCCTTTCTCAGGGACACGCACACAGCTGGCTGTCGCTTGTTGCCACAATGGCTTTTTTCACCTTTTATTCTAAAGCAAAAAAAAACTCAGAGTAAGTGGAGGAGAGGATCTGCCCAAGACTTAAGGGGTGATCTCCTCTGGGTACTGGGACTGTCTGAGAACATCTATTAGCACTGATACAAGTGTTATTGCAGACAGAAAAAAACAAAGACCCTGCACACAATCTAGTATGTTTGCCCCGGTTGAAACAGGTTTAGAAATAGTCAGAGGTACCTTAGGAATTTCAGAGGAACTCATCCACGGGTGTTGTGATTTAACATTTACATTCAAAATGTTAAATATACTTTTTTTTTAAACCTGAACTTTAATGTAACACTGGCAACTCTTGGGAATCAGTAATAGGCTACGGAGCCTTTCACTTCTAAACCATCAGTTCAAATCCAGCCCAGGTCAGTAGTGTCCAAGAGTCATTACCATCAGGCTGTTTATGTACCTACTCTGAGTAGAATGAGCTCGTGGTGTCAGCTGAGATCTTGTAGACAAGAGTCTCAAATGAGAAGAGCCACCATCATGACTGGACAGGGCAGACTGGGGGCAGCTTGCCCACCTGCTGTCTGGACTGCCACTGTTTTGTGACTTGCTCTCTAAGGCCGTCAGGCTGGCACCATCTCCAGCAGTGAAAATGTTCTTCACTTACTAAAGCAAACGCAGCTACAGATAATGAGCATCAAAATAACCAATATCCACTTACAGAGGGTAAATGCTTCAGCTTACTCTACAAAATAACCCTCAACCCCTCCCAACAATACATGGTATATTTAAAATAAAAACAGACAAGGAAATAAGTTTCAAATGTGGAGGACTAAGCCCCTAATAATTTTAAGGTAGGTCAGTTTTCAGGCTTAGAAATCTTGATGATATCCCTTTAATGATGAACTAGAGCAGTGGTTCTCAAACTTTTGTAGTGGTAACCCCTTTCACACAGCAAGCCTCTGAGTGCAACTCCCCCCCCCATAAATTAAACAAACTTTTTTTTAATATTTAAGACTATTAGAAATGCTGGAGGTGAAGCGAGGATTGGGGTGGAGGCTGACAGCTCGCGATCCCCTGAGGGGTCTCTACCCCCAGTTTCAGAGCCCCTGAACTAGAGAAAGGGTCTAGTTCATCATTAAAGGGATTTAATTTAACCTGGCACCTTACAGTGTCTTGCTGAGTTCCCTCAACTCCCACCAACTTCAGTGTCTTCAGCACCTGCAAAATCTGACCCTCACTTAAAGCCAAAATTATAACTAATAGTTTTACCCGCAAATTCACTAAGAGTAAGTGTGTGACGTTACAATCTGCCCTTTGTGAGGAGTGGCATGTAGTTATGTCCCACGAGCAGACCAGAGAATGAATTCTGTCAGCGTTCCTCCCCTGTGTTCCCCCATTGCTCTGGGGAGGGAGGAAGTTATTTCACTTGTTTCATGGAGCAGCTCACTCCCAGCTATGCACCTATCCAGTAACTCTAGCCAGTCCCCTCCCACTTGCACAGGAAGGGACTGGAGTGGAAGGGTCAGGCAAGAAGTAGCCACTACTTGTACTTCCCACCACAGCCTGAGTCACAATCTGAGCAGGGTCCAGCAAGGGATTTTTACTCTTCCTTTCTCTTTTCTACAAATGAGTGACAATCTGCCATAAACTCTTTCTCGTCATTAAAGTTCTCAGAGGAAAGGTTTAATTTTAGAGACTTTTTTTTTGTTTTTTGTGTTTTTTTTTTAAAGTGAAATATGAGCAGGATTTCACACAAAACTGCACTGAGTTGTTGCAACAAACATTTTACCTCCTCTTTCCCATTTTACATTTTATAATTTTATTTCATGTTTAAATTTAATCACTCCAGTATTTTTGCCCTACAGCTTTATTCCACCAATAAGTTCCAGATAGAAACCCTTGAGGAATTAGGATTTTTGTTACCGTCTTCTATACGCTTCTTTAGAATAGGACCTTCACTTATTCATCACTGTAGCTGGTTCTCTTTCCTGATTCACATTGCTAATTTGCAGACTAGTAGTAAATTTCTAAATTTTCTTAAATTTTATGCTTGGTCTATGTCTGGAGCTTAATAAATTGTTGAGTCTTTTGGTTTTTGTTTGTTTGTTTATTTTTATTACCAGTATCAAGGATTACAACCAATCAGTAAATAATAAAGTACAAAAACAAGATGTCTTGATGACCTGCAGCATTATGAAGCACACTGCAGTAACTATAGCATATGTGCCATTACATAACATGCTCTGAAGTGACAGGATAAACCAGAAATGTAACGAATGGGCATGAAATTGACTTATCCGTGGTTACAGGTGAAAATGATTAGAGAAGCTTGAATATACACTTAATCTATAGATTAATAAAACCTTAGGAAGTCTGATCATCCATCTACGGAAGCACTGGAACACAAATTTGTCAATAAAAATCATGAATACATTTATGAAATTTCTGTTCTTGCTAAACAAGTTTAAATTTCTATGATCGGCAATTGTAACTGCTAAAAAATATAAAACCTACTTTACCTGTGACAGCTGTCATATTTTATCCCCCTTTAGAAACCATTCTTAAGTATAGAACAGTAGAGATGTTATATGTAAAGGAGTTGGAACTTTAAAAATAATTACTCAGTAAAGTAATAGAAATGTATGAAATGAGGTGAAGTTTTGCTTTTTTTAAAACTGTGTGTATAATTTTGCCTGTTTATTAGAATACAAACTAATTACAATAGGATATTTGAATATCTAAGACAGAACTCTACAATTTTTGTTAAAACAGACAAGATACAGCAATGTCAAAATGCCCGGACAAAGCTGATTTAAAAAACAAACCAACAGCCTTTCCTTCCACTCGTGTTTGGAGTGTTGGACATTGGCATATTTGAAGGGTGAGTTAAAACATCTTTTTTAAAAAAGGTTTTATGTCCTGATTTTATTTCTTTAAGACAATTGTAAGTAAAAACATATCTGAAGTGGCTTATATTAGTCATGTTGCTGCACAGCCAACAGTTTCAATACACAGAAAATTCAAAGTGCAAGAGATGCAGGATAATGCAAAAGTGTGTGTGAATAAGAAAAGTAAAACTGCAGTTTTATTAGGTAACAGTAAAAAATACTAATGAAGCACCATAGAAAACTGAACAATTTACAAAGCAAAACATTTTTTCCTCTGTGATTCATTGCTTGTGTAATGCCTTGGCAGTCGTCTTTGTTTTCAGTAACAGAATGCTAACAGTGCAAAGAGAGAAAAGCAAAAGTATATTTTATAAATCCTACATATAAAATCTGGATTTGAATAAACTCATCTACAACTTGCTAGCTTAAAAAAATATGTAAAATCTTTATACACCATTCTATTTACCCAAAGCAATTTTTGAACTGCAAAAATTCCAAAACTATACATTTCTGTAAATATACACAAAGATTGTTAGACCGATTTCATTTTGTTGCCTTGTCTCTGCCCCCGCACATATAGCACATTAAAATCCTTAATATACACTTTGGTAAACCTGTCTCATGCCAAAAACACTTTTCATTACAAGACGTACTGCAAAACATACTTGCACTTTAATATTTCAAAAGTTAAACATGAAACTCTTTTGGTTCATGAAAAGTTAATTCTACAGAGAATTTACAATAATGCAGGGTTATTTTTTTCCCTCTCCTCCCCACAACAGTGTCTTACTGAATCTGGAGCTGTCTACCACTGATAAAGTGTCTAACATCAGAAACAGCTGCCACTCCCTGGGAAGCTTACAGGGTAAGTGGAGAATAATGAGCAGCAAGCACCAGCAGAACAAAAGAAAATCCATCTTTATTTACCAACTGCTGCATGCTTGTTGCTGCATCAAACTCATTCAAAGCCAACACCACACCCTCTAATTCATAACAGACTATTCAAGCAGTCTTTGCTTAAAATATTTTATCTAAACTCATGCATACACAGAGGATTTTTAAAAAAAGAATTAGATTAATAAAGCAAGAATCGAACAAGTTTACAAAAAGTACAGGTTTGACGGTTAACCTTTTAAATGCCCCAAGCTAACTAGAACCTGCTTAGAAGCTTTGGGGGAAAAACAAGCCCACAATTATATTAAATGTACTAGAGTGACTATCAGGAAACTATGGACAAATAATGTATTATTTATTCTGCTCTGAGCATCAAAAAGCACCCTTATTAATGGACAAAACGAACACACTAAATATTACATACAGAGAAAATTATAATGCACTCCTTGATTGCACACATTACTATCTGAGTGCAACATGAACGTTATGCCAAATGCAGTACTAATGTTTCGCCAGTCAAAGAAAGAGAATGACTCATTTATAAAACTTCAATGGAAGCAAAGAGTGGTCTGCATCCTGTCTGCCCAATAAGGCTTCAGCAAAACAGATGCCAGCTTCCTTAAAGATGTGAAGTTTTTAAAACATGCCATCTCATGTGCACTGGTGTGACAGAAAAACGGGATGTGGATTTACAACTAGTGTCTGCTGTTCAAGCAAATTCTGTCCATTCACTTTAAAATTAACTTTATTAAAACCAAGACAGATTCTTTTGTTGGAAAGGGTTTGACAACCCTCCTTGTGGTGGTGGGTTTTTTTGTTTGTTTTTTTTTTAAAACAGAAGCAAGCAGTTTTCAGACAGGGAATTAGTTTCACATCACATGTACATTTGATGCTTATAAATTAGAGAAGTCAGTTATGCCAAACAAAATATGTGTTGTAACTTTTTTAATTTCTATTTTGTTTCCCTCAGTTGATATGCCTCCTTTTTCTCCCCCTGAACTAACTGTCAAAACAGTATTTGGGTTTAGGGAGCTTGGGAAAAAAAATAAAATGTATGCTAATGTCTTTCCCAATATGCTCACTAAGAGGCGAGGACCTCTGGTTTGTCTGCCTATTCACAGGAGTACAGAAGGGGGCCAGTGCTTTGATTATTTTTGGGTCACACTCTGGATGTGTTCTCAGCCTTTGCCTCCAGCATACAGCTGCGGACACTTTGGCTGTGCCCTGAATCTCAATGAGCCAGCTCAGACTGCAGTCAAGGGTGCTCCCCAATAGGGAGGTCAAGCCTGAGTCAGCAGACTGTCTGCACCAGACTGGCGCTCCACAGCTTATCCCAGCTCTTTTTCCTTTCACTGACCATATATGGCAGTCCACTGTCACAACAAGCTAATTCAGTGCAAGGCAAATCTGCTCACTGCTTTATTCTTACTCATTTTCCGTGCAGCTGGATAGTAGTACATTACATTTAAGGCCCTATAGCAGCCTGCATGACAATGATTGACATTATTGCCAACAGGTTAAGAAGAAATGCCTCTGCCTCTAGTGTGGCTCTGATTATCCTAAAACTACTACTGTTTCTCACGGTCACACAAAGCTACAATATATGGCACCTGCTTAATTATCATATCTTCAGGGAATTTGAAGAGGGGGGAGGGAAGCTGGAGGAGGGGCAAAGGGGACTGATTAAATGGTCTCGTGTTCAGAGCAGCACTTAAAAAAAATCTTCACACTGTACTCAAGTAGAAGCCCATTAAAAACAACCAAACAGCAACTTATGTTCATCTGGTTTCACACATCTGTAGATTATTTTTTAAAAAAACCAACGCCACATCTCTCACATAAGGCCACAGCTACAAAACAATACGACAAATTATTTGGAGGAACTAGCAAAACAAAGTCACCAAGATTGCTTTAGAAGCTATGTTGGTCTTTAAATATATGGACAGTGTAAATACAAACATTAATTAGGGGACCAAAAGATGCTCTGAATCATAAAGCTAGCTTGTGTGCACACTGGACACCTATGAGACATCAAAATAAAGAACATGGGGAAACAGACATTGATTATGACTTATTCAGGCACCATTTTCACATAAAAGATGGACGGTGACTGATTTTTACATTTTATATATACTTAAAGTTTTAAGAACACCCAAGTTCAAAACTAGGCATCATCCAACAAGCAACACCCTGATCTGTATCAGAATATCTATATTCTATACCACAGCATTTCAGTTTTACTTCATAGTATATTTGAAACACAGGGTTGGGTTTTTTTGGTTTGTTTTTTTGTGGGGTTTTTTTGCAGTGTTTTGTTTAGAAGGTCAAAAATGTTGCCATCCTGCTTACAGTAATCAATTTAAGCAATGCCAGATATTCCCAAAGGAGTCCAAGAGAATTAATCAGCATACAAAACTCCTTACTCCTACCTTTGGCACAGCTTACTCAGGCTAGTCCTAACCTACAGCTGTCTCTAGTGAGAAAAGATGCAAATGAAGTTTCATTAAACACTGCAATTTTAAGGATAGCTACATAAATTATAAGAAAGGATACACTGAGCTCTTAAAGTACGGTAAAAACAATCAGAGTGAACTTTGTCTCCATTACGCCATGGTGGAAGTAAAAGGGCTAAAAAGAAAGCTATTAGAAGCCATGCAATGTAATTTTAAAACTTTTCCATAACACAATATGATCAGCAATTACAGCATTTTAAAAACGAAAACATGCAAGTAAGAAGTGCCATAGTGTATTACTTTGTTTTTGACAAGTGCCTTTATGTATTTTAACAACAGAACAAAGGCCAGAGGCATCAAACTGAATTAAATGTATTTTGAACCGTTTTTTCCCAATGTTTTAGTTAGACTTTAAGGGGGACATGTCCAAAAGCACTTACGCAAACAAGCCCCACTGACATTTGAAAAAGTCTCTTGATTTTTCAGAAGAGTTGCGCACCTATAACTTCACCGTGACTTCAGCTGGATTTGTGGGTGATCAGCACTTCTCTAAATCAGGCCCCAAATACGTATAAACATAACCAATTGTTTGTGACGGGTGTGACATAATCCCCAAACAGCATAATGAGCACTAGTAAAATAAATACACTTTGCTGGCGTTTTTGGACACCCATGGACTTGTCTAAACAAAGTCTAAAGGCCTTGGGTAGCCATGAAGATTGACACACGCCATGCCTACACTGCAAACTTTTGCTGCCACAAGTTACCTCGACATAAAGCTGCCGCAGTTAGTATATGGCTTGTACATGTGCATACTTGGTTCCTTGAGTCTATGCTGCATGTACTCACCAGGAGCGCTTGTGTCAACTCACAGGGTGTGGTGCAGCATGGGTAGGTAACCCAGTGTGCATCTCACTACCATACAGCACACACTCGTTTGAGGAGTTTTAGCAGTGCATGATGGGGCAGAGACAAGTCACACAGGGGTGACTGGGAGCAATGGATCAACTTTCCAGCATCCAACTGGCTCCGTCTCATAATGTCATTTATATCCCATAATTTTCATGATTTTTTTAAAAAAATCCCATGAACTTGCACGGCCCTCCTCGCTGTCCACCATCTCGGACAGAAGCACTGAGCCTGCACAGCTCTACACTACTGCAATAAGTACAGCAAACACAGGACACACAATCCTCCAGTATTTTCAGAGCTGCAATGACAAACGAATCAACAGAGAACATAAGGATTTCTTGGAGGACAGATGGCTGTGAGACATAGTGAGAACCAATTCAAGACTGCTAGTGGCATTCACGGAGCAGCTGCAGACAGTGGTGCTTCTGGGCCCGAGAAACAAGCACTGACTGGTGGGTTCACATCATAATGCAGGCCTGGAACGGTGAGCAGCGGCTGCAGAACTTTCAAGGCCACATTCCCGGATGCGTGTGCTGAGCTTGCCCCAGCCCTCCAGCACAGGGACACCAAAATGAGAGCTGCACTTACAGTGGAGAAGCAAGTTGCAATGACACTGTGGAAACTTGCAATGCTGGATTGCTACTGGTCAGCGGGAAATCATTTTGGAGTTGGAAAATCCACTGTGGGGCCCATTGTCATGCAAGTGTGCAGGACCATTAATCATCTCCTGCTATGCAGGATTGTGACTCTCAGCAATGTGCAGGACATAGTGGATGGATTTGAAGCAATGGGGTTCCTGAATTGAGGTGGAGCAACGGATCGCACACATATCCCTATTTTGGCACCAGACCACCTTGCCACAGAGTACAGCAACAGAAAGGGCTACTTTTCTGTCGTTACGCAAGCATTCAGGGATCACTGGGGACACTTCACTGACATTAGTGTTAGCTGGTCAGGGAAGGCGAGTAACACTACCATCTTTAAGAACACATGACTGTTCAAAAAGTTGCAAGCAGGGACTTTCTTTCCTGAATAACGAAAATGCTGAAATGCCAACAGTGATCCTCAGGCACTGAGCATACCCTTTGCTCCCCTGATTCATGAACTGTACACTGGCCACCTCGACAGCACCAAAGAAAGATTCAACTACCAGCTCAGAAGATGCAGAATAACAGCTGAATGTGCTTTTGGTTGACTGAAGGGACGCTGGTGTTGTTCACTCACATGACTGGATCTCAGTGAAGAAAACATTCCAGTGGTTATAGCTGCTTGCTGCGTCCTGCTGTAAAGCAAAGCGGGGGAAGTTGCCACTGGAGTGGAGGTGAAGCGGTGTCTGCTGTGTTTGAACAGCCAGACACAAGGGCTATTAGAAGAGCTCACTGTGGAGCTATATGGTTCAGTGAGGCTTTTAAATACCACTAACAGCGAGCCACAGTAATACCTCCTGGTGTACTGTGCTCTACCTGGCCCTGCTGTTTTGGGGCCTCTTGGGAATTCTACATCTAAAGACTATAACACTGCAAATGCATACTGTACATTTTTTATTATTATACTGTGTTTGTCACTGATCCTATGAGTTGTGTTATACAGCACAATAGCAAGTATGTGGGTGCTTTCTGATCTGCTCGGCACTCTGCAGCATATGTTGTGAACTAATGAAGATGAATTGTTTTCCAAATAGAATTTTATTCAATAACAAAATTAGTGCAAAGAAAAATCTGTAAAATTTAAAAAGCAAATACATTAAAAACTTAATAAATTAATGGAACTGAACTTAACAAGGGGAGAGACTATTCATGCCCATTTTAGCTACACATACAGCAACCGTGGCTTTCACAGGTCAGTGTATGTAAAGCTGTGGTTGTCCTTACTGTCTCCCAGCATGGAGTGGTAGGGGGGAGGGATGCGACCCTGATGTCATGTGCAATGCTGAGGGGCGGTGTAGGGAGGTGCTGCAGTGGAGATCTCCACGGACTGCAAAGGCAGGCAAGCCTGGACTTGTTGAACCTGTAGGTCCACAAAAGTCTACAGCATCTGTGTTTGCTGCCAGAGAAGCCCCATTGTTTCCTGACACACATCCCTCTCCTTTTCCTGTTGGGACTCCCAGGCCTTTCTCCTGCCTGCTCTTTCCTTCTCCAGGCTGTCTGCAATATTCAACCTCCAGGCCCTTTGCACACTGTCTGATGCAGCACTGGCTTGCAGGATCTCATTGAACACGTCATCCCGAGTCCTCCTCTTTCTTCTCCTTATCTTGCTCACATATTCTGTGGATGTGGAGGGGAAACCCTTCAAGGCCACAACAACAGCAGCTACAGATAACACACACAATGTCAGTACAGTCACAACAGAAAGTGAAACTTAAGATTCAGAACTCCCTTTCCTTGCTCCCCTGAAGTGTTAAACAAGACATGCTTATTGACAGTTGGTCTTCAGAGTGCTTGCGCATGGCACCACTCACAGCACAAGCAACGGTGAGTACGGCCCACCAGGGGTGAGGGGAATGGAGAGGAAATTGCTCAGTTGCATGAAACCATGAGTGCAGGGCAATGGCACTGACTACTGGCACCATTTTCCACACATAGTGGTGATTTTAGCAGATATCTCACTCCTGAGGGTAACAGAGGCAGAGAGACCACAGCTGCAACTGGCCTCCCAAAGCTGCCCAGGCCCGTATGCTGCTAGCCTGTTTACTGTAACGGAGCCTGCTGAAGTTATCGCCAACTGGCGTAGGAAAGTGTCCTACTGCAGAAGAAGAAATAAAGGCTGCCATCCTTAGAAACCTCTGGGAGAGGACTGCAGAGCACCTCCATGCAAATCTCTCAGGAAGATTCAAGGAACATGTACATAAACAAACTGTGCTGCATGGCCCCCGCTGCCAAACTCTGTAGGGGAATGAGAAACAGGTAACGTTACCTCTCATTGTTGCACCGCTACCTCTTCTAGTACAAGTAAATAAATTAAAAGTCGATTATTGTGTCCTGCTAAGTTGGGGGCACCACCGGCACATCATTGTAATGGGAAAAGCAATTACACACATACCCAAGGTTCCTTCCCCTGTACCAGGCTTGCCTATGCTTAACTGGCAGGACCGACTGAACTGTGGTGGAGTCTCACACAGGTCCCAGCTTGCAACACAGCTGGATCCTCTGGTTACGTATCCCTCATCCTGCTCTTCTTCCTTCTCCATCTCCTCCTTGCTGTTCATGCCAAGGGCTTGTGACTCGGGATCCTCGGAGGTATTGATGTTGGCCTGCGGGATGGTGGTTGGGCCTCCGCTAAGTATGGCGTGCAGCTCCTTGTAAAAGTGGCATGTCTGCAGCTTGGCACCAGATTGAGTGTTGGCCTCCCTGGCCTTCTGATATGTCTGACACAGTTCCTACACTTTCATGCAACACTGCTTCTGGTCCGTCATACTCTTCTCCTGCATCCACTGTGCAATATGCTCGTATGTGTCAACGTTTCTACATCTGGTCCATAGCTGTACCTGTAACACCTCCTCTCCCCACAGGCCCAGGAGATCCAATATCACCTGTTTACTCCAGGCAGAAGAGAATGTCTGGAGCGTGTAGCTGGCCTGGTCACTGAGCAGTTGCACACAATGTAGAGCTGCTAGGTGTGCTCGCCAAGCTGGACAATCAGGAAAAGGCATTTCAAAAATTTGTGGGGCTTGAAAGGTGGGGCAAAGGGATCTTCCACTCTGCGTGACCCCTGGTCAGTGGCGTTCACAATTGTGACCAGAGTGGTCAGTGTCAGGCATTGTGGGACAGCTGCTAGCGGACTGTTAGGGTCAACACAAGTAACACAGTGTTTACACTTGCATTGTATTGGCCTCAGTACATTGACCACGGCTCAGTGCTGCTTGGGAAGAAGGTGTTACTGTGTCAATGGAAAAGGGTGCTTACATCGGGCGGGAGACAAATTTAAGTGTAGACACATGCGCAACTAGGTCAACACAAGTCGGCTTACATGGACCTAACTTTGTAATTCAGACCAGGCATAAGTTTCTATAACTCCTGGAATAAGTTGCAAGCAGCATTATTCTTAACATGAGTCTTGCACTTATTTGAACTTTGAGTTTATTTAAATAATACACCATATCTAGTATTGTTCTTCAGTGAAATTTGTTTAAAGATTCAGAGATCTGGGAGTGGGCACAGGTAGAATGCAAAAAGAAAAGCAAATACAAACCAAAGAAGCATCCCTCGCAATGTATGAAAAACAAAAAAAATGAATCAAAAGGCATAATACAAGTTTTAATTCCACACACAGTTTATATATACTGTGCACTGAAGACATTCAGGACAAGCTCTATTAAATGAAATAAAAATTGATTCCTCTTTTCATATAAAAGTTAGTAGAGTCCAATACATACAAATTAGAATTTTATGGTGCATTTAAACTCTTATGCACTTTGCAAACATTAATCCTCAAAACCACTGTGAGGAAAGTTAAATATTAGCATCCCAAAATTACAGGTGGGGAAAAGAGACAGAGAGGTGAAGTAATTAAAATAAGGCCAGAAAGAGAGAGAGACTGAGTGTGTCTCACAGGTAGAATGAGGGCTCATGATTTCTTGGCTCACACTCCTGGGCTCACACCACTACATCCTGGCTTCACTAAAACTCAACAGAGACTTTGGAGAAAGTGAAAAGAAACGGGAAAAAAAAGAAAGGACTTCAGAAGAACAAAAGGGGTTACTAATGCCTTTAGGGAACAATAGTTTCACTGAAGCATGCATATGAATAAATTTTAGAAACCTGCCATTTTGGAATAGAATGAAATGCTTGCATTCAGCACAACTGCCCAATAATCCACTTGATAATGAAGATAAATGGGTTTACTCCACTCAGCAAATTAAAGGGAGTTGAGAATAAAGACTCAATCCTGCTATCCTTTGGGTTCTGGGTTCTAATCCTGGTTCTGCCACTGATTCACTGTATCATTCAATTACTGGAGTTTTGCATGAGAATGGAAATATTCACCATGAGAATGGAAAGGTCGAACCCTAGCTCCAAATTGTCCTGAACAATACAGATGTACATCAGAAAGTTACTTTTTGTTTTGTTTTTCAAAGTCAATGAAAAAGTTCAAACTAATTTACAAGTAACAGAATGGACACATTGAAGATAGACTCTGGAAGTCCTGGGTGTATTCCAAACACTCTACATATACATGCAGAAAAACCAAGTTACAAAAACAGGTCAGTGCTATACAGATGCAATACCTAGTCTGTAAGAAGCCACATGAGAAAAAGGATGGCCTTTTCCATAGACAAGGCCAACTCTGTTCTCCCCTCCCCAATCCGACACGCTCACTTGTAAGTTTATAAAACCTCTGGAAGCAGATGATGAGGCCAAGATAGTCCTGACTGTCTCATTAACTTGACTATTTAAATGGCTGCCAAGGGAAAATTTCAAGCAATTGCCAGCAAAAAAATTTTAATGCTTGTTATTATCAGGGCATCCCTCCCCGCTTTCAGATTTGGTACTGTACAGATAAGAACAATAGCTCTCTTTCTAACTTAGATTGAGTCACTGCCCTGATGCTCAGTGAGGAAAGCCTCATGGAAGATAAATAGTAGGAATGCCCTGTTTGTTTCAGAGAAGTTATGAGAAGTAAAAATACACACCAGTTGGTTAATGCATTATCAGTGCAAACTGATACGCCATCCCAGCCCTGGCCCCAGGCATATCAGTGCAAAGTGGCCCTAAAGGGTAGCTGAGGATTCCTCCTATGGAGGATTTGGAGTCAGCCTGCCCAGGATCAGGGAAGCAGAAAAGGTGACTTACAGCCATCCCCAATCTTACTCTCCTCAGTCGTGCCAAGTGTAAACTCAGTGCAGCTGAGCATATGTGCCAGAAACCGGATTATCTACACTAATGTGATGGAACATATCATAGCTGCCTACAGACAGTTTCACTGGAATTCATACCTTTTTTTTCCTCTCTCTTTTTTTTAAATCACCACCACCATCAGCAATCAGTGTCCTTTTGTCACTTTCAGCACAGAAACTACTGACTGAATGGATGTGGAGAAACCTCTGGGGTGGCTTCTTTGGGCTGGGATGAGGCATGTTGTCAGGGTAGCATAGGGCAGCTATGTACCACTACTGCCCCAGGATTCTACCACAAAGCAGAGATCTTCCATCAGCCACCCTTCATAATCCTGGCTCCACTGAAGTCAACAGCAAAACTCTGATTGACTTCAGAGGGGCCAGGATTTAACTCAGTCTTGGGGGAAAAAAATCTCTAATACTCAATAGGAAACATTACTGCATTTTTAGCACACCTAATCTCCATTCTAATGGAGCATCAGCTTCATCCCTAACTGCTCAAAGTCCCAGCCGAGCAAACATTCGATTCACTCTCATGCAAATATACTGCTTACTAAAACAACAGGATGTGAAATATAACTAATTCAGTGGATTGAACAACTGGCTCTACACCAATACAGTATATATTAATGTTCATATTGCACTAACAGCTTAGAATGTTAAAGCTACTTTTGGTTAAATAAAGCAACCAGCTAAGGTGCCTATCCAATTCCAGGGACAGTCAGGATTTTCAGCTGAAGATGCAAAAGCAAAAACTCAAGGGTGAAGGCAGAGGGGAGACAGGACATTTCTTATTTAAAATAAGATCACAGGCATTGCAATTAGAACAATCCTACAGTAATGAGGATAGGCAGGGGGAGGAGAGAAATTCAGTGGTTCCACCCTCTAAAATTCCCCCCATTCCCAGGGGATACAAAACAAAGGACAAGCTCCCTCACTCTCCACACACACAGCCCACCCCCCACAATCTAGTAGGGCGTCCAAAATGGCACTTCCTCCACCATAAGGATGTACAGAGATCGGGGTCAGCTGCATGAGCGCCACCTTCCAGAGCACCTGATATCTCAAGTCCAGTGTGGCACATGCACGTGATTCTCCTCCCCATCACACACACACACATCTTCTACCCCCAGCATGTATCCAGGGAGCCCCCAGGGCAGACCAGGGTTGGTTTTCCCCCCCAACATTTAACATGACAAAAATCACTTGCCTAGTCAGGATATATTTACCCTAATAACTGCACATTCTCCTATGAACATGAAAATGGCTCTCTAGCTAAGTCAGATACCTGTGCTTCAAACATGAGAGAACCAGGAAGCCGTAAATAAAGCTTATGTGAACCTTTCCTGCTGAAGGTCATCTGGGGTAACGCTCCTGCAGAAGGGCACCTGGGACGGCAGTCCTGCCTCATGGAGTTTTTGCATAGGAAGGTGCACAAAAAAACCCCATGAATCCTGCTTTGCTTAGTGTACGTTTTGGACACACGGCAGATTTCCCCCTCCTCCTCCCGGCACTCCCTGAGCTGATACTGTCATCTCACTGCAGCTGCTAGGGGGGTTTGCTGCTGCCACAGGGGTCAAACCAAGAGAGGCCACCCTGACGATCCTGCTTCTGCCAGCAAGTTAGGTGGGGGAGGGGAGAAGCAAGGTCTGGCAGAGATCAGCCAAGATGTTCCGGCTGCTGTGACTCCGACTGGAATCAGCTGCCCCAGAGAGGATGCTGCTGATAAAATGACAGGATAGGGGTGGGGTAGACGGCCGTGCTATCAGACCAGTGGGGTCTCTGCCAGTCTAGGATGCTGCCTCTTCTGCAGTATACCCTAAGTCTCAAAATCCCACACTCAGGACCACCATGGGTCACCAGAGCACACAGTGGGGTCGGGGGACGGATTGGCTAGAAGGCTTTGTTTTGTTTCTAAAAGTGGGCTTAGCACTGCTCCACATCCAGGGTTTCTTTCCTATCTCTGAAAGCTGCCAGTATAGACTGAGGCAATTTAAATAGCTTGACTATGTCTATGAGAAAACAAATGTCAACTGGGTTCCAATGCAAAGACTGTGGATGGAGTTTGAGAGCTACTCATTTCTGTTCTCACCTACGACTTTGTAGCCCAGCAGAAGGGCTGCCAATTTCTGTAGTGGAAACTCACGAAAGATCAGCTCTGCTATGGAAGCCTCGGCCTGTCCTTTTGTTTAGTGACATTATAAATCTGGATTATTCCTATAATTAAACTAAGATTTTAGTCCCTCCACAAAAGTAAATATTGTACAAGCCAAGTTTCAATTTGCATGGTCACTATCAAACCTAAGGACAAGTGAGTATACGTTCAACAGCAAATCTCCACTGTTCATTTCATCCTAAGGATAGTAAGGAGGATTGTTTTGATGGGGGGGGGGGGTATTTGTTTGTGGTTTTTTTAAAGGGCTACCTTTTTGCAAAACTGTATTTTTCAAAATTAAGACATATTTGGCACAGAAGAAGGCAGAGAAAAAAACCTTTTCAGTCTCTCCTTTAAAAAACAAAAATTAAACCACTGAAATCATTTTTGGCAACAAAATGATATTTCAGTGAAACACTTTACTAATTACCTAGCACACTTTATGAGTGCTCTGTAAACAACAACAACATCCGAGAAACTCTGCAGTTTCACTTCTCATCCTGCACCCCTCGCTTTAGTACGTGAGCATCCGAGTTTAGCCACCTTTCCCTTTCTATGAGAAATGGATGTCCTCCCCCAAAAGAATGACAGGCATTGAATCCTCTAACTACAGTGGCACTAATGGCTGGAACTATTATGAATCCAAAATAAATGTCTCCAATATTATAAGCAAGTTTCCCATTAGCCTCAGATCAAGGGTTTTAAAACTCTCAGGTTAAGGTGTAAAATTTGATTAAAGCAGCATATCTTATAAATTCACCTCCCTTTCTTTTCCTTATTAAAATTACTCCCCAGAATGCGATTTCCATGAAGAAGTGAATCTAAAATTGACAAGAGTCTTATGAAAAGGGAATTTTTGAAAGCCTGCACGGGACTCTTGCAGAAAGCCTAAAAGGTAAAATCTATAGTAGTTTATCACACAGAATCAGCTGCTCTGCAGATCAAGGCTCAAATTCCATGCTTCAGCTGGAATTCCTACAAAGAGGATGGGTAAACAAATTCCTGCATTTTTAATTCTTCGCACTTATTTTTAACAAGAAACAGACTAACTAGAAAGAGAGTTACTATTTTACAGTGTGCACTTAGTTCCTTGATGGGTATGCTTACTCTTGAAGGTAAAATTGGGAAATTATAACAAGCATTTGATAAAAAGGTTGGTTACAAAACAGCTGCCCCCCCCCCCCCAAAATCTTTGCAGTACTGCAATTGTATGATTGTTTTAAAAGAACAGAGCCAGTATAATTCCCTTTTCCTCTTTACTGAAGTTTAATAAACATTTTTTCTGAGTTACCAATTTTAGGAAAATTGCTGGATAAACACTTGCGTTAACCCAGCAGAATGGCTCAGTGCCAAATGTAATGCCAAACTTCCCAGTTGCAAAATGAGCTGTTTTTACACACCAAAGTAACCACACAGCAGGCCTGTGGAGTCTGAAGACAGCTGACAGAGATGACTGTTGCTGTCCCCCCATTGCACCGACATCCATCCAAATACCAACATCTGCTGTGCTACAATTTACTTTTTACACAACATTTAGCAAAACAGTGCCTCTGACTGCAACATCATTAAGGAAGTAACAACAAATAAATCGCGAAGTCCCATCAGACAATTGTAAAATTAAAGCGTAGTTTGTCTTGCATACGCTGAGCTTTAGTTCAGATCTATTTGGACTTCAGAAATAAGCATTGGAATCTGTTTCCTTTTATTAAACACCCAAGCCAAAATTCCATAAATGGTGACAAGTGTAATCCATCATTACAGTGAAAATTACAGTTTTGAGGATATTGACTTGACTCAATAGACCAAAAAGCAGATGTCTGAGAGGCATCCTGGCCTGCCCAGTACAATCTCTGCAATCCAAACTGCTGAAAGGATTACGTTATGCCTTGAAGCAAGAGAAGTGTGCTTTCGTTTCAGGGCCCACTCCTTTTTAGGTGACCTGAGTGCATATCTGGGTTTGTGAAGCAAGGAATTAGCATTCCTAAAAACTGAAGTAGTCCTTGGTGTAAATGCAGCATAAAGTGCAGGGCAAACGCAATCCAATCTGACCACACAAGACCAAGGTGGTATGGTGGGTTAATACACCAATCTTTTTAATTTTGTAGACCTGGGTTCAAATCTGGATTTAAGTTTCTACGGCCATGTCTATACGAACAGCACTGCAGTGCGCAGCTGTACCGCTGCAGAGTGTCCGATGAAGATGCTCTATGCTGACGGCAGAGTTCTCCCGTCAGCACACAAAACCAGCCTCCATGAGCAGCATAAGCTATGTCGGTGGGAGAAGCTCTCCAGCCGACACAACACTGTACACACAATTGCTTATGTCGGTGTAACTTATGTCACTCAAGGGAGTGGAATATTCCCACCCCTGCGTGACATAAGTTTTGCAGACATAGGCTATGTCTACACTATAGCCTAAGTGAAAGCAAGGTTTGGTGGTTTCAGTTTATTTCCCACAGACATCTGTTCACAACACAGAACACAATCTGACAACTGGCAGTCGCTGGTTAGCTGTCTTTCAGGATTGTGCTACCAGGGCTACTGCAAGTCAGATTGGTAGAGCACTGAAAGCCACAGCAGTGTGGGGAGCTTAGAATGTGTGCCCTATGCTTGGCTATTGCTGATAGTGTTTGTCCCTCCTTTTCATAAGCACAAAAAAAAAGGGGGGAAGGCAACAAGTTCTGTCAGTGAAATCCTCATGAGCATAAATTGTGACTTTTTAAATATAAAAAAAGGCACCCAATTGTTTTCATTGTTAGAAGTGTTTGAAATTTTTCATTCAAAACGTTTTTTCAATGAAATATTTTAATGAAAAATGGAAATTTCCACGGGAAACTCATTTGATTTCTTTTGAGTTTTATAAAAAAAAATTACATTGAATGTGTTTGTTTTCAGCAGCAACAATATCTGGGTTTTTTCAGTTTTTGATAAAATTCTTAAAGCTTTTGAAGAAAAGTTGTTTTTCCATCAAAAAATTTTCTCAGGAAGAAAAAACATTTCCCTACCCAGCTCTAGGCAAAGTGTATTTGCCCTCTTCACTAATCGGCTATACCACACACTCAACTGACGAGTGCAGCAAACTTGACAAAAAGCACCAAAGTCTCCATCACAAAGCACCCTATGTCATCCTCTAGAAGCCATACAGCTCTCTCACTGAATCATGTGGTTAGAACAGACCACAAGGGTCATCTAGTCTAACCCCCTGTCAAGATGCAGGGTTTATGTCATGTCTAAACCAGTGGTCCCCAAACTGTGGGGCACGCCCAGAGGAACATTTAGGGAGGCACAGTGCGGGGCTCAGGCCAGCCCCCACGGGGAGGGAGTGCCATCCAGCCCCACCTCCACTCCATCCCCTGCCCAGTTCTGCCCTTATTCCCTCTCTGCCCCCAACCCAGCTCCAGCTCCAGCCCCACTCCGACCCCTGCTCCTCCCCCAGACCACTTCTGTCCTTATTACCTCTCCACCCCAGCCCAGCTCCAGCCCCAGCCCCACTCCGACCCCTGCTCCGCCCCCAGCTCAGTTCTGCCCTCATTCCCTCTCCACCCCAGCCCAGCTCTGGCCTCAGCCACAGCTTCTCTCTGCCCCCTGCGGTACCCCAGCCCAGCCCCAGACTCAGCCCTAACTCTACTCCGCCCGCAGCCCAACTCTGCCCTCATTCCTTCTCTGTCCCCAGCCTCACTCCGACCCCTGCTCTGCCCCCAGCCCAGTTCTGCCCTTATTCCCTCTCTGCCCCCAGCCCAGCTCCAGCCCCAACTCCACTCCAACCCCAGCCCCCCCAGCCCAGCTCCATTCCATTCCCCGCTCTGCCCCCAGCCCAGTTCTGCCCTTATTTCCTCTCTGCCCCCAGGCCAGCTCCGCCTCTAGCCTCAGCTCCTCCCACATCCCCACTTCAGCCCTAGCTCCTCCTTCAGCCCAAGCTCCTCTGCTGAGCCAACCGAGCTGTAATGGAGGAGGAGCGTGGACAGATTCCATTACTGGGGTCGAGAGGGACGTGCCAGGGAAAGTTTGGGCCCCACTGGTCTAAACCATCCAAGACAGACTCAAAACCCTATTAACTGCATTGTGAAGAGAAAACATCTTTTAGCAGATACCACTAAAACTTCAAACCTTTTCACTAAGGCTTTATCAACACTGGCAACTGAATGACAAAACCTTTGTCTTTCAGAGGTGTTAACCCACCTCCTCCCCCCACCCCCCGCCCGAAAGACAAAAGTTTCGTCGACAAAAAGCGCTGGTGTGAACAGGCTCCTGCCAATAAAGCTAACACCTCTCGTTGAGAGTCGTGTCACTAAAAGCTGTGTAGTGTAGACATAGCCTAAGTAAGGGTATGTCTACACAGCTGACATTAAATCACTGCCACGGCAGCGCTTCAACGTGGCTGTGTAGTCGCAGCTCCAGCGCTGGGAGAAAACCACCTCTGCAAGGGGAATAGCTACCAGCGCTGTCTACACTGCCACTTTACAGCGCTGAAACTTGCATCACTCAGGGGGTGTTTTTTCACACCCCTGAGCAAAGAAAGTTTCAGCGCTGTAAGTGGCAGCATAGACAAGGCCTTACTGTGGCTACTAATAACCTCTTCACCCACAAACCAGATACAACAGTTGGAACCCAGTGTTTGTTACTGACATTAATACAAAGTGTGCCAGTCCTGAGGATACAAGAAATTCAGTCTAAGCACAAATCTTGCCCAGAATTTCTTCAGGGAAGAGATTTAAAAAATATTAAATATTATACAGAATTTCACAACAGGAGTTTAAGCCCACAGGAGACTTATCTGAAGATTCATTCTCTTGAGAATTTTAGGCTGAATCCCAGAGCTCAGAACTGAAACCCCGTATGTGTCCATTGACCCCCTGTTCCTGTTAGCTTTTGTCAAACAGATGCATGTCTCATGCATATGCAAGTCATTTTATTTCCCAATCATTCTGCCCCACCCACTTCAAGTGTTTTGACCATATTCTGACCCGTCAACAAGTATTCTAATTGAGGAAGAAGGGTTTCTTCACAGTAATTTTATTACAGGGTATAAATGTTTTCTACCACCACCACTCACTTCTGAAAACAAATGAATACCTTAAACCCAGCAGCAACAGAAGAGAGGATGAAAGGAGAGAGAAAGGCTAGATTACACAGAAGTTATTTTTGTCTACTTGAAGTGATGGGCACAGACAACTAAATATAGGATTTCCCAAAGCAGGTGAAAAAGGAAGATGACATGAGCCACATGTTTAAAGGATTCAGAGTAGCAGCCATGTTAGTCTGTATTCGCAAAAAGAAAAGGAGTACTTGTGGCACCTTAGAGACTGACAAATTTATTTGACCATAAGCTTTCGTGAGCTACAGCTCACTTCATCGATGAAGTGAGCTGTAGCTCACAAAAGCTTATGCTCAAATAAATGTGTTAGTCTCTAAGGTGCCACAAGTACTCCTTTTCTTTTTATGTTTAAAGGAGGTGCCAATACATGAGCTGCCCCACACTCCAAAAAAGCCACACCCCTCAATTTGCACATGCAAGATGCAATTTTACTCTCCATTTCTTTATAACCTCCTTTGGATAAGTGGCAATAGAAGCCTTACGCAGACAGATTTCCTGTCTCTTACCTGTATGTGTATAAGTACATACATATACACACCCAAACACAGAGTCACTGTAAAGGATCCATGTTAAGCTTAGCAGAGTGTGAACCTTTTCCAGTGGCATTAGATAGAAATTCCTTAGAAAAATATGTTTGCACACACATTTGGGTATAAGCTACTACCTGAATTCAAACATTAGGGAATATTGCTGTTGTCGTCACTGGTAACAACAAGGATGTAGTTTTTATGTAAATCTGACTACTTATACCAAAGACAATTTCTGTTTTATAGTTTGCTCAGATTACAGTCTATGCCACTTGAAAAGCTTGTGCGTATAACAACTGAATTATTCTGAACTCCACATTTGGAGATATAACACTAGAGTTTGTAACTTTCTCTTTAAATCTACTTTCAGTGTTTAAATTAGTTTGTGAAACGTGCTGCATTGATAGTACCAGAGTCTGAAGCCTTCTATTTAATCACTGTGACTATGCCTGCAGGGCAAACATGAAAGCTAGCTCACGTACAGACACTTGGGTTCCCAGACTTTGTAGTCAGTGGTCCAAACAACATCATTTAATAAGGAAGTTAATTGCAAGGTTTTATTTACAATACATTCAGACAGTGAGAGACAGAAAGACATACAGGGGAATACATACTGCAGTGATCAGCTCTGGGCTTATGCAGGTGCCCCATTCACATCAGCATTCTAACCTACTACTAGCTTGAGAAGCAAAAGAACGGTCAGGAGGATGCTACATAGAAACATTCTATCCATCTAGCCTGGGTGCTTATATGGCCCCTATTACCATTATATCCAAGTGCCTCACAATCTCTAAAGTATTTATCCTCACAACCCTCCTGGGCAGCAAAGCAGTATTATTCTCCCCATTTTGCAGACAGAGAACTGAGGCACACAAAGACAAAGTCCCTTGCCCAAGGTAACACAGGAGGAAGTCTGTGGCAGAGCAGGGAATTGAACTTAGGTCTCCCGAGTCCCAGGATAGTGCCCTAATCATGAGACCATCCGTTCACCACTTTGTTTCATTCTCTTCTCCTATCAACCAACTAATGGAGACTACCTACTCCCTTTCGGCAATAAGAGTTGGGGAACGTCTGCACACTTCGTGGGTCCCTTTCCTACTCCAGGCAAGTTGAAAAGGGTGCAGCACACGTGCCACCTGCACTGTGGACGTGTGCACCTGCCTTTCATAGAACTGCTACCGCCACTTTAATGTGGGAGGAGCTTCTCTTATAGTCAAGGTTCTGCCCGCTTTCAGGAAGTCTCTCTCTCCCAACTAGGTAAAGAAACTGGTGTCCCTGATCTTCAGCATTAGCCTGCCTCTGGGTGACGGGAATCACACACGAAGCATCTGAAATAAAGGAAATTCCACAGGAGGCAGGAAATTCCACGTTTTTAAAAATGATCAGTGAAACACACTACAGAGGCAGGCACACGAAGCATGCATCCTCCAACCACCTTACCTCTCTTTTCCAGGTATTTTGTTTTAAAAATAAATAAATAAATAAATAGAAACGCCACACCAATCCAGCTTACAAACTGATGAAGCTCCATACACAGATCCTGGCTTCAGATTTCAGGGTAGTGATGAAAGTCTCAGACCCAACACCAGGTTCCTCCATAAGCAATGGACAGCACAAGATAGCCCCTTTCCCTCACCACGTCTCAACCCCGTCCTTGTGTGGTCACCTTTCAGAAAAAGAGCATGGATCAACCTCTAATGTCCGTCCTGTCCTCAGCTATTTCACTGAGAGCCACCAAGAGCACAAGGTGTGATAGGGAGAGCTACAGCAGCTGGTAACATTACACTGAAGCTTCAGAACTGCCATCCAATGGCAGCAACTTTTAGTCACTATTATCCTGAAACAGTTTCAAAACTAGTGACCTAGACATAACAAGGGTCCATTATCCTGTTACTAACTACCTAAGCTAGCCTGTCTCCCCACTGGAGGTGGGTCCTCTACAATCATCACCGTCAGGGAAAGGGAGAGGTGTCTGTCATTCCAATACCACTGGGTCTTGTTGACAAGTGTTAGCACTTTCCACTCTGCCCAAGCACTGGGAAGGACAGAAATGCTTGGATCAGTTCTGTCTCAGGCACAGGGCATGACATGTCAACCAGTGAGCCAAGCACAGCAGCAGATCAGCCTCTGCCTCTACTTTGCCATTTTGGGCTCCAGTTTATCCACAGAGACTGGAGGGACAGGTTCACTGACCAAAGGCCAACTCTCCTGCACTAGAACAGGTAATCCAGTGACCCTAACCTTTAAACCTCACTGATACAGCATGAATTGAGACCATGTCTTGGATACAGCATTGATGCAGTGGACAGCAGCAGCCACAGGCAAGCTGTTGTGGCTCCTTGATCTTCAGCCACCCAGTTATGATGGATGTTAGAGTAGGCCCCCTGCTGCCGTAACTCAGCCGCTGGCACAAGGTAGCAGACTGCGTACATGCAGATCTCGCAGAGTAAAGCTCAGTCCACCACACTGCCTCCCGACCACACCTCACCCCTGCAACTCCCTCTCCCTCCCCTTACGCCAAGAGGTCACGAAAGCAGCTGGCATCAGAAACAACTCTGTTTTCTGACAGCAGATAGCCAGTAGGGAATTTCCGTGTAGGGGAACTATCTCTGGCCATTTTAAGACCACTTTTCATCCTTACTGGACTAGAGAATTGGCCCCACATATTTAAAAGCAGGAGGAAACTGTCTGTCCCGATGACTGGACCGTTACACTAAACCAAAAAGAGTAATAATGTCTCTATACTTGGTTACCCCCTGAACTTCTTCTCTTAAACAGCCTTATTTTCTATTTATCTGAACACAACATACAGAATACTAGTAATGGAGAAAACCTGCTGACAACAGGGGGAATGACTTTTTTTTCCTCCTTGGATAGGACAGCGATCAGCATGGTTTCTGTCACAATGAATAGTGGGCAGGATGAGCGCTCATCCAAATGGCTTTGGTCTGGAAATCAAGCCGCCCTTCTCACACACAGATCAGACTCAGCCCTGCATGAGATTCCAAGCATTGGAGAGACTCCCCAAACACTTTAGCACTTGTACTTCCAGCCACAGCCAAGAAGTCAAGAGACACAGCAAAAATCAAAGGCTGGGGGGGGGGGGGGGGGAGAACACCACAATTAACCATACTTTTTCAAACTCTCGGAAAATATTCAGGTCAAATTTGGGGAGACGGGGCTGGTTGGTTTATCAAAGTCTGTTTGGCCACCCTCATTTTATTCCTCTTAGCTCCAGTCTTTGATTGCAAGGTATGAAAGCCAGCAGAATGATGAACACTCAATAAATATCCTGTATGTATAATGGTTAAACAAGTAGAAATGAAAATTCTGAGTTCTCCCATGCTTTTATTTCACCACATGAATCATAAGAGAAATTGTCCAGCATAGTACATAGTCAGAGATATGTACAGACACTGAAGTGTGAATGTATGTTTACAACCACACATCCTGTTGTGTCATTCCATTTCTAAAATGGTACAGTGAAAGAGAAGTCTCCAGCACCATCTGGTCTTGTCATTATCACACCCAGTCTAGTCAGTCACTAAACAGATCTCTCTGAAACAAAGCAGACAGTCCAACTCCAGTCTCGTAGCCTTCATCTGCTGACGACACAAGCATTACTCTAACTTCAGGCCTGAACATGCTACCCCTAGCACAGGTAGGAGAGGAAGCATCAAGAACACTTACTGCTGCATGAACTTACCACCAATCAACTAGCCAGCCCAATGACATTATTTAAAAAAAAAACAAAACTATTTAGAAAAAATAATATTATAAATCTGATTTTTCTATTCTAAATAAAGCCTTCTAGATTCTAATACTTTTGGGGAGAGAGCGGTAATTTTCCCTTTGTATTTTACTCGCTTTTGATTTCCATGAATACCCAAGAGGCTTCAGGACCATGTAGGACACAAAAAACAGTAGCTTTGGACATATCAGTCTCTTTAGGCCCAGAGGTACTGTTTCAGCTGATAAACTAGTTAAAGTTGCCATATGTTTGAGAGAAGCCACTATTTCAGAGAGAAGGCCCCCTCCGCAACTAAACTGAGTCTCTGACATACACACACACAATGCTAAACTCTTTTCCAAAATTACAATTGGGATACAAGAGAGAAAAATATCAGTAATCTGCAAGATATGCCTAAACTGCAAGAGGTGTTGTTGTAATGATGACTTATACGTGGCTGGCTAATGATTATTACCTACCAGTCACATGGCAAATGTTTCATCTTTGCCCATTTTATAACCAGGATTTTATATTCTCTCTGTTGACCAAACAGCCATGGCCATTTTAGACCTTTTGCTTCTTTTGAAGTTAGGGGTAGTGTGTGTATCGGAGAGGCTGGAATATCTCCAATCGTCAGGAACAAGAAAAGAAAAAAGAAGTGTTAGTAGCAATTGCCAAAGGATGAAAACCAACAATATGACAGGCCCCTAATGCAGCAGAAACAGCATTTTCTAAACTGAGAAAGTACTTAACAGGTCTGCGCCAGGAGAATATTCAAAATCAGACCTGCTTGCTCCAATGACAAGAATAAGTTTTTCCTGCTTTCTCTCCTCTAAATGCGCAGAGCCCAGAATGGCTACAGCAAGGACAAGCTGGATCCCATTCCATCCATGCTTCGTTGACAAAAATGTTTACTATGGTCCAAATGGAAGGCCAATAATTCTTTTATTAACCCTGCCAGGCTTTCAGAGATCAAACTGAGTTTGCAAGACTGATGGTGAGGCAAAAAGACAACCTCTTTCTACCTGTAAACTGAAAAACGCTGATCTGGAAATGATTGACACAGAAAAGCATGGAACCCAGCGAACCGTTTAAAACACACACTCTGGACTGGAACCTTACTTCACGTTGCACAGTCAAAGCTTTTGTCTGAGGTAGGAAAATATGTCTCCTAAACATTCTGTCACCAGGACAGTCTAGCTTGGACTCAAATGCTGCTCCCAGTTACTCCGTGAAGCCCTGATGAAATCAGTTGGATTGCACCGGTTGTAACCAAGAGCAAAAGATGGCCCTCCATCCTTCAGGAACGCCCACCACCTCAATATGCATTTACCTGGACCCTTCCAGCCCTGTGACTTCCACAGAAAATGCACACTCTTCCTCAGCCTGCTGGAACACGTTATTCTGCCTGTCCTAAATATAAAACTCCCAACAACATGAAGAACAACATGAGGAACCAACATCATAATTAAGAGGAAGATGGTGTCGCTAAGGAATACCAAACATCTACTCACAACAACTTAGGCTTTACTCAGCAGTTGAACTTCAGGGAAACAAAACACTTTTTAGGGTCCCAGAAATAAAGCATAAAAAGATAGAAAGAAAGAAAAATATCTTAATTAAAAGCCATTCGTCCAGAGACATTCAACATAGCTGCTCAGATTTAGTTTGCCAACTTAGAGTATGTCTATATTGCAATAAAAGTCCCCCCTCACAGACGTTGCTGGCCAGGGTCAGCTGACTCAGGCTCACGGGGCTTGGGCGCAGGGCTAAAAACTGCAGTGTAGACATTTAGGCTCGGGCTGGAGCCCGGGCTCTGAGACCCACCCTCCTCATGGAATTTCAGAGCCCAAATGTCTACACGTCCATTTTCAGCTCTGCAGCTCAAGCCCCATGAGCCTGAGTCACTTGACCTGGGCTCTGACACACAGCAGACCTGAAAACAATGATAGAACTCCAGGGAACAAATCTGCAGGACAAGATCAACGGTGCGTTTATATTCAGCCAGCAATATAATGTGAATGGATAGTTTCGTTCTTGAAATGAATGTTTGCATTTTCCTCTTAAAAATGCCACTCTCGCCTTATGTTTTTAATATTGGAAATTTATAATTGTGGAAGGAAGTGCTCCAGGAGCCAAAATTTACAAATTCTTACCATAACTTTGGAACAGTAAACTTTTCTAGTGTCACAAAGGCCTAGTCTCCAGGGGCTTTTTTCAGAACACACACACACACATTTGGTGTCTATTAGTGTGAAGAATACACATATGAAACGCCAGTGGATGCACAACCATATACCACATACTGCAGATTTCATTTCTTTTACACTTACCTTTGCCTTTTCTTGCTGCAAGGGATATCTAATGACAGTTGGGAGTCGGACCTCTTTTCTGCCTCTCTTTGCCAGTCCACATCAGTGCTTTTTTTCTCTCCCAAACCCACACTTTAATACACTCTGATTTTAATTACAAATTAAAATAGGTGACAAAACCCCAGTTCTTATGAGCAACGTCTGGCAGCATACACGCAGGATTAAAGGATTCTGACAAGGGAATAACGGTCAGTTGCCACCTTTCATGGAATTATTTTAACCAGAGTAGAAATCCTTAACAGTAACCTTTTAATATGTAAAAGGCACCTTCTAACAATCTAAACAAAAGACCCAAAGCCATAAAACTCTCAATGTTGTTGCATTATAAAGACAAATCAAACATTTTGAGAGTCAGCACTTTTTTCTCCCATTATCCTAAGTTATAAAAAAAATCCTCCAACACATATTTCAAAAGAAAAACAATAGAAAATCTAACTTGATCTAAATGTATATAGTTATCTTTCAGTTTTCACAACCTCTCCTAGCACTTGTGTGTATGGAATAATATTGATTAGCTAAAACAAAACCAAATGGTACATTTAAAAAACAAACAAAAACAAAAAACTGACTTTGAAATATTGTTATGAGAACAGGGGTAAGCTATGTAAACCCTTCAGTTCTGTGGATTCTTTGTATTCACGATTATTGTCACAAACTGAAAGGCTCATATTCCCTACTAAGCAAACATTTACAATTAAATCCATTCTGCACAACACATTTGCATTTTGAGATAGAATAGTCAGTTGTTCAGCTGCTGTGATTTAGATGGATTGGTTCATTATTGCTGCAGTTCGTTTTCAGCTACACTGTATAACAAAGGGGTGCCAATGTAGTCTGGAAAGGCTTTAAACTCTAAGTATTCTTCCGTGATGATGTAATTTAACTATTTCCCCCCATCTCTCTCTCTCTCTCTCTCTCTCTCTCATTAAAAAAAAAAAAAAAATCAAGGTATCAGGACTTCACAGGCTAAACTTAACTGAAAACGATGAAAACAATTGTGCTCAGAAGGGTAGGTTCATGCAAGTCAATGGGAAGGTTATTACTGGGGAATAACTGACAACTTCCCAAATACGAAAACTGTATTAGTTTCCTATTTCTCACTTAGAGGAAGTTATTAATTATATTATGGGGGGGGGGGGAGAATAACACACCCGTATCATGCAGGCAATTTAAACTATATCAAGAGAGCACAGAGAACAAGGAAACAACAATTTCTAGTTTAAAAAAAATTAGAACCACCTCATGGGATAAACCATGAAAATCCCACTGCAAAGAGTTTTTCAGGTTAAGAAACAAACCATTATCCCACTCCCTTAATTCCTGACAGGCGAGGGACAAAGCCAACAAACTGAAATAAGTTAGTTCTCCAATTGAGGCCCCCTTTTAAAAAATACGTTCTCTAAGTAGTCCCAATCTCAAATCTAAGCATGTTTCATCAATGACAGTGAGAAGTCATAATGGGGGTGCAGTCCACCAATATAAACATGGTCCTCACCAACATATAATGGCAAAGCACAACAGCAAAACCAAGAAAATGCTATACATCGCTTGCTATTACAACTCACTGAGGGCTTATCTACTTGGGAGCACACAGGAAAATTAATCCAAATTATCTAAAGGTGTGAATTTAAAGTGGATTAGTTAAACTGGATTAAACCTAGGTGGACGTTATTCTTGAAAATTCAAGTGCCCTTAATTCACTTCCGAATTAGGCCTTAATTTGGTTTATCTTAATTCCCTTCCAAACTGAATTGAACTAAACCAAATTAAGGCCACTTTAATTCAGAATAAGTGGGTCCACGGTGAGATTTAACATTGTTTAATTAATCCACTTTAAAAATTAATTTGGATTAAATTTTCCTGAGTAGACAAGCCTTAAGTATAGCATACCCTCTCTCATGTCCAGAAAATAAAACTAACTCTAAAATTACTTCCCCTCCCCAGAGCAAGCAACACTGTCACATGCTAATTAGTACCATTAGGCTCAGGCCTTGCGCCCAAAACTTTGAAATTAGGGGCCTGATCTATGCACCAACCTGCACTGAAATAACAAAAGCTGAAAATGCAAACTGATCTAGTATCGAGTATTTTGGCACAAGTATTTTTATTCTAAAATAACAGTGTCCACACGTAGACTTGCATGAAAATAACTAACCCAGCTTAGTTAAATCAGTGAAGATTTGAATGTAGATCAGGCCTGGGATTAAGAAGGAAATGTCTTCAGCTGAGGATCACTCACTTTACTTGGTTTCACAGAATTTAATTTTTACTTAAAGCTGATTTTTTAAAAATTCTATTGTAACTGTGATCTGGAAAGTAACATTTGAATTTAGATAATTAATACAAATAATTCTATTAGAATAGCGCCTACAGATCTCAACCAAGACCTACATGTATGAACACAGAGAATGAAGCAGTCTCTGCCCTGAAAAATTTACAGTTTAAAACTCAACATACAAAGGAAGAAGCAGTATCCCCATTATAGAGATGGGGAAAACTGCGGCATAGGGAGATTAAGGTCTGACCCACACAGTGTTTACAGCGATGTAAACATTTTGCTTAGGGGTACAATTTTCACCAAAATTGTTATAGAACAGCTCCTAGTGTGAACATTTATACTGGTATAAAAATGCTTTATACCAACATAACTTACTCTCCTAAATTTCGGGGAATCAACTACACCAAAATAAGCACCTTTATACTGTTATAATTGCGCTCATGTGACCGGAGTGGTACGGTTTTAACTGGTGTAACCTGTGTTTAGACAAGGCCTAAATGGCTTGACTATGGTCACACAGGAAGTCTGTGGCAGAACCAGGAATTGGCCTTAGATATCCTGAGTCCCAATCCAGTGCTTTAACCACAACATGATCCACTACATATGATTAAATAATAAGCAGGGCCTAATTTTGTAGGCATTCTTGTTAAGTTATCTGGCCAGTTTTAGTTTGAAGCTTACAGTAATGAACAGCGTAAACTCAGTTTGCAAATGATTTGTTTGTGTTAAAAACTGTTATATACAAAGCAATACCATTTACTCATATCAACGGGGCCCTAATTTTCATTTTGCTGGCTGTTTTACTGGATAATCTGAGGAAGATAAAAATCAGTTCTGACAGAGTTCCTTATTGATTCTGTGTGTACTAGAACTATTATTTGAAAATAGTAATACACTAATTTATTAAAGGAGGTTGAACCTTAGGTTTTTTTAGGTATTTCTGAATTAAATATCTAGATGTAATTTATCAGATAAAAAGGCAGTTTGGACATAATACCAAAACTGAAAACTATATAGCCCTGTTAAATTTCTTACAGTATATGCTAAAGTTATTCTTTTACACTGCTAGCTTTTTAGAAATGTATCATGTTTGCCTCCAGACCCCTTCATGGGATTGATCCCAGTTAATGAAGAGACCAACAATATTGCTAAACCTAAGCATTAAAAAATTATGAATCATTCTCCCTAAACCATGAGACTTAAAAACTAATACAATTTCAGTTCTTTTTTCTTTGCCTTTTGGTTTTCAAGCCTTTGCAGTACACTTAAGTCATGTTTTCAAGCTTTCATTTACAACCATGAGTGTTACAAACTTTCACTTAAAAAAAAAAAGCAAGCTGAAATTCTCATGTAATCACTTGACAATTCCTAGAGCTGGGACTTAAAAATACCAAATATCACGAGACTTGTGATGAAATCATGGAAGTTGGCAACAACACTGTAAGCAGCCATGACTCCCATAACACCTACATTCTGCTGGAACAATGGTACCATACACCTCAAGAGGAAGAGTCTTTTTGTACTTATGAGCTACAGCTTTTCCAGCAACTGTGGAACTCACTCCCAAGACAGATCGTATTGCCCACCAAGCTCAGGACCATCAGAAGAAAGGCAAAACCCACTTCCCTGGCTTATGTGTCCCTCTATGATCCCCACCAAAATCACATATTAAAAAAAAAACAAACAGCATCCTACACAATGAAAAGGAAGAGAGATCCCCTTGTGTTCACTTTATTAAATTTTCAAGCCACTCAGACACTGCACACTTATGCTCTTGGTAAAAGAACTTAGATCCTGGACCTACAACGCACTCCCTCCACCCCTCCTGAGTCCTATTGATTTCCCAGATTCTGCCCACACGCAGACCACTGCATGATCAGGGCCTTAGATGGGTACTTCAAAATACTCCCTCCAAACTCACTCAAAAATTAAAGAGAGTGGACAATTTTAGCCTCCTCCCCACAACCCTCAATTTATAACTTCTGTGTACCTCTCCTATAATCAGAGATGATCAAGTCTTTGTGGAATAAACTGATGATTCTAACAGTTCTTTTTGGACCAATTGTCTTTTTTCATTATTGGCTCAGTTTAGTGGTGGGAGCATAGTCCATGAATTCTATAAATTTTTCCAACTAAAAACATTCTAAAAATAAGTTCTTGTTATTCCACCCCCACCCCATTTAGTTGCAAAGTATAATTCCCACAAATAGAGACTATATCACACCTAATATGGTGCTATTGTTTCTCCATTCTTTTTCTTCCTCTTTCCTTGTATGGTTTCCTGGTTTTTGTTCCTTTTTTAAGACACACATTGCACCTGTAGTATGATGCATGCAATACCACTGGGGTGAGGGGAAGGGGAATCTATTTTTAAATATATTTTTAAAATTAATTAAATCTTATAAAAAATCTCTTAATAAATATTTCCAATATGTTTAGCCTGCATCACAAAAGAAAAACATGGCTTAGAGATATATTTCCCAACAGGCCACGGAGTTATTACTGGAAGATGATTAAAAAAAATGTCCATCTGAATGAAAGGTTAGCATATTAAGTAGTAAAGTTTGTTTCTTGAATGAAGCTATGTCCATCAACTGTCCTAGTCATCTTTAAAGAGTTTTCCATAAAGAGTACTTTGCGGATTAAACAAATAATGTCGCATGGCAGCTACATTCTGCCACAGATGTATGTGTATCTTTTCTCTACATTCTCTTTATCCTGCTTTCAGACCACCCCCACTCAGTACTCTATTTCTTGCTAAGCCCAGACTTGATGATCTTACATTACAGATAAGTGGGAAAACACATAAGTCATTTATTTACTCATTCTCCCAATTTATTTTTTTCTTTCAAATATGTGTATGTACCAAGGACTCATGAAAACAAAAAAAATAAATGATACAAGTTAGAACTAGAAATATTGTAGGCAGGGACTGTGCAACCTGCCCTACAAAGCATTACCAGCTCACATTAAGCTGGGCTTGAAAGACTCCAATCCCTCATTGCTGAAACACAAGCAAGGTGGTCTTTTAGTGACATGATCTGATACTTATTAAGGATAAGACTGAAACTTAATTCATTTAGTTTCTGACAGACAGTAAGCAAAATGAGAAACTACATTTCCAGAGGTGTAGTGACAGGGCATTAATCTAATGAACTGCATAGTAACATAAGATATCAAATGTGCCAGCATCTGATCTCTTCTTTGTATCATTTGATCGGAAAGTCTATATAGTATCATGCTTACACACGGGTTCCACGGCAAGTCATTTATAAACATAGTGAAAAGTATCTGGCCCAGTGTAATTCTTGAATATGGGGGGTGGGGGAGGCATTTTCATTTCTTCAAAATTCAAAGCAGAAGCAGTCACTTATTTTTAATTAAAAATTTATTCCCAAGAAACTAAAAGTTTTGATCAAAATAAAAACTTTTCATAACAAAATCTGTTTTGCTCAGAAAGATATTTGCCATCGGAAAAAAGTTTCAGTGGAACACTTTTGACTAGCTCTACTCCCGTGGTAGCCTGTTCATGCCCTTCCTTTCTCCAAGCAATCTTTAATCTCCCTTCAGTCAGCCTTTTTGACTGTTCAGTGCTGATGCCACCTATGTTGTACTGGCTAACCCTGTCCATTTGTGTCCTTTGCCATCCAAAACAGACCATCTCCAGTGCTTTGCACTCATTCCTGCTTCTTACAGTCTCTCCACAAATAATTCCATCAGTTGAGATTTACTTTTTAATATAGTCTAGTGACTAGCCATTATCACCTCATATTTCTCCAGATGTTTTGTGATCTCATCCTTTCTTAATGTCTCTAGCATCTTGCCTACCACCGACGTCCGATTTATTGGTCTATAATTTCCTGGTTCCTCCCGGCTCCCAGAGGAGGACAAGAAAGAGACAGAAACTGAGAGCTATAGCACACAACTATTGCACCTTGTGTTGAAAAAGTGACCAACGTGCAAAGCCAAAGACTAACATTGTTTATCAAAGGTTCTTTTTAACCCTAAACCTCAGTAGCAACAGATTTCCCTATAAGCTACAAACCTTCAGCTATATAGTTTGTTATTCTCTTTAAAACAAAGGAAACAGCAACTCCTTTCCCTTCATTATGAATCCCTCCCTTCCCACCCCCCCTCCCGCCCCACTTCGTTTCTTGTTCAAACCCTAGCTTACTCCTTTTCTTTCCTCATCACTCTGCTTTCTCCTCTGAAGTATCTTTATACTTTGCAGCTGGCATCTCCTGATGTGTTTTAAGATATTCTGTATCAGGTGCCACAGCCACTCCTTTGAAATACCATGAAAGTCCGCAGATCCTTAAGCTAATCTGAACCTTGAAGGTTCTGGTTGCACGTGTCAGTGGGAAAAGCCCAAAATTACATTGCAGGAAGAGACGAAAACTCCCCAAAAATTGAAGAGCCAAGTAGGGGGCAAGATGATAACAGAAGAGAAAAGCAGTAAGAGTTGAAGGGGAGCAGTAACACTGTGTCCCAGGGATTGCCAAACAAGCCAATCGGTGGAAACATGATCATGTGACCCTGGTTCAATTGATACTAACAGATGAACAGTTAAAAATATTGACTGGCTCTCAGGGTAACAATGTTAAAATATTTTAGGCTATGTTACACTCCCTCAGCAGAATGGAGTGTGCATCAATCCAATGGTTTAATTATGCATATCCTGCAGTCATCTTACACTGTGATTACAACAGACCTCACAAGATAATCAGGTTGGCAACAGGTCAACGCCTGGCTTGGAGATCTCTGAAGAACACCAGTTATTCAACAGAGGGTAATGGTCCCTCCATGTCGGAGCAGAATCAAGTCTCCAGTGTGTCAGTGGAAGGCATCCTGCTACTGGAAGCACTATCTTACAAATGAGACAAGGAGCCATTTGTCATTAAAAATCTGGTAATATCTGCCTGTTGGTCAGCCAGATACACAACTGGGTAATTACAGTCTACATGCCTAAAATCCTTCTGCCGTTTCTGCTGGATAAGGTATTCTACACTTGTTGGCTTTACTGCTGTGTGGTGCTTGTGTTCACTGTTTAAAAATACCACCACCACATTTGGTACCTATCGGTGGACAAAATCCCTGTGTAAATTTGTAACTGCTTTGGGATTCCCATGAGGATTCTTATCTCCTTATTTAGCCCTGACAAAACTCTCATCTGTATACACTATATACAAAAGAGACAATCCCTTCCCCAAAGAGTTTACAACCTAAATAAGAGAGACAGAGGATAGGACACACTGGAAAAGGCAGATTTAGGGATGGAGAGTTGATATTGGGAGGACCCACTAGTGTGAACAGATGAATGAAAATGGGAAAAGGAAATCATTAGGACCTTGAGATTGGTATTTACTTCAGTCTAGAAGAAATTCCACATAAAAGGGCACCCATCCAAATCTCTGGGTGCCACTGACATACATTTAGAAACACAGTTACATAGAGTTCCAATATCTAAAACCATTCAGAGCAGATAATTTTCTCCTCCCTCCCGCATATCATTTAATCATTGGTCACGGGACTCATACCGCTTAACTGACCCGTTATGTCTTCCCACAAGACAAAATCCTAGCCTCCAATGTCTCGTCCCTCTACCATTGTAACATCGTGTACTGTACATGCACGCACATACACACCCCTAAACATGACCAAGTCTAAGTTACTCCACTCCACTCTAAGTTACTTTCCACATGTGCATGAAGAAATACTGCAAAGAGAGGTCAGGGTTTCTAACTATTGTTTTCATATGCATAGCTGATGAGCAAGCACTTGTTCCATCCTGATTAGGGTTACAGAGCTATGTGCTGCCAATTGAAAAAAAAAAAAGAGTTCATTCATGAATTCTTATACATCTGATTGGCTGAGGCTAGAAGTGTCATGGAGATAGATGCCCCGGCCCCTCCACAAATAAATATCTGAACTACTGGAAGTGGCACTTCCCAGCAGTCCCATGAGTCAGTCACTTAAAGGAACTATCAGACATGCACAGAAAAAGATGTTGAATTTCATTTCTCCATTTATATTTTTCACTTTGAAACAAAAAAAAAAGACAAGAAAGCTACCCAAGAAAGTCATGCTATTTCTATTTCTACCAGGCCAAAAACACCTGCTCTAGATAATAATGTCATATAGAGCACCTGCCATCCAGAAGGGCTCCAAAGCCCTTTGCAAGCTGATTTACACATACACAAATCACTGCAACCACTGAAACGCAGCCACCGCTGGGGTGAAATGGAGCAACTGTTTAACTGCACACAGCCATGCTGTTCTACTGTTCAGGACAGGAACTAAAAGATACCTTATCCAACTGAAACTGAGGAGGGAATTTAAGGTAGGCAGAACATAATTACCCAAACTGGCATTTGGCCAGTTGGGGTTAACACTGATTACACTTGTGAAAAGAACCATGGGATCTTTAAAGACCGCAAGCAGTCAGGATCTCGGTTTTACTTGTTACCCAAAAGACAAACTGTATATGTTTACTATATCTGTAATCCTCCCTTTGTAGTCCCTCCCTACAGTAATTACTTTTTATGTCTTCTTTCACAAGCCCACAGTACCAGGCATCAGTTTTGGAAACTGCCTCTGGCTGGAGCATTTAGCCTTGCAGAACTAGCAAATTAATCTGGTCTTTTTCAAGTGTAGATCTATAACAAGCATTGTAGCTATGAAGTCACTTAAAAAACAAACAAAAAACCCACACTCATGGACCATTCTCTCTCCCTCCATGCAAGTGACTCAATTTTCAAGACCAATCTCATCACTGCTGCCAATGAAACTCAGAATATAGTAAAAAGAACAGGAGTGCTTGTGGCACCTTAGAGAATAACAAATTTATTTGTGCATAAGCTTTCGTGAGCTACAGCAACCTGTCAGAATATAGTGGAGCTTAGCACATGTGGTATCCTGGCAAGCAAAGAAGGGGATACTGCATCGCTTTCTGAAATCTCTCATCAGCAGGTTAGTGAAGTAACATTACCTGTTGTGTTTCACTATTGAAGTGGAAAGAAATTGGTGCCAGAGTATTCATCAGGAAGGGGACAGGAAGAGGGGAAAAGCTGTGGAGCAACCACGATAAATAAATGGGGTTTACTTAGATGCAAAACATCAAGATGAATATGCAAACTCCGAGCACAAAATTAGAATCTCAGATACACAGCATGCACTACTATTTACCACACCAAAGAGAAAAAAAAAAGTTACAACACACATGTTCAGCAGGTGGTCTTGTCACATTAAATTACAGATTATAATCTCTGATGCCTGGAGGGCAATAAAGTGTCTCTAAAGGCATTTAGAAATCCAAGAATCTAGAACCAAAATGCCCCCCCCCCAGCTATATTGCAAAGTAAGAAGAACCAGTACTTGTGTTCAGCTCATCTTTTTATCGTAGGAAGCATAGAAATTTCAATTTTCAATATGAGGGTCACTGTCATCTTGAAATCTAGTCAGACTGTTAAAAAAAAAAAAAAGAGAAAAATAGTTTTGGATACTACATCTGCCCTTGAATCCCCCTTGAACAATGTCTGTGGATTTACAACAATGCTTTCTTATTTAAAAAATGTTTCTCTCTCTCTCCCACCGTTCTTGTGAGAAAAAAACCACCCAACCAGAGGAAGACTGACGACAATAAAACTGCATAGACGAATTGCTGCCAACGTGTGCGCACACACAAAATACACATTTCCCTCCAACCTCTTTCAGTTATAGTCATGTTAGCTGTTAGCTGTAACTAGGTAAAACAAAATATTCAGGCAGAAATGTGATTTAAGTCCACAGTGTCCCTTTAACTGAAAGAGTTTCTAGGATCCTAAAATGGAAAATAAAATGTAAGCAATTATTTTCCTTGCTTTGTTTTACCCAATCAAAATGTCTCTCTCAAACATATTTACTGCAAAAGGTAGTTTAGATTCTTCAGAACTATCCAGTGACATGAATTAAGATGTTATACATTTCTCTAAGCTCTAGAGAGGGGACATTTACGTGCATAAATGCTGTTTGAAACAAAACTGAATAAAAAATTATAGTGCTTTCATATGGCCATGTCAAATTCTCCTGACCAATCATCAGACGAGAATGGAAAACTAAAGGCTATAACAGATTATAGAAAAAATAATTGCCCTTTTATTTTAACAACATGGCTTTTATCAATTTTATTCTTGCAGAAGAATCTTTAACCTTTATCAAGGTTATGATAAGGAATGCCATCTTCTTCCCCCAAAAATTATTCTGTACCTTTGCACCTTCAGGTTACATTACTTTGCTGTTGCAAACTGTCCAGAAAAATCCTGAGTCTGCAGAAGCAGCAAGCTGGAGGATACAAAATCTGGAAGATACAAAATCTGTTGTTGTCTACAACAAATGATGAGATTATGAAAAGCACCTAATGATGTTCTCTCCTTTCCAGGAAGCAATAGTACAGTACAAAGAAGCAGGTAAGCCAAATACCTGATAGAATAACAACACTGTTCCTAAGGAAAAAACCATACAATAAAATTTCACTTACTCTTAGCAAGACCTTGAGGGAGTGAGGGAGTGGGGGAATGTCTAGTAATGCAACAGGATAGAGGGACATGCAATTACTATGTCAGTTATATTTCAGCTCTCTCTGCCCCACCTCTCATACAGAAGGACTTTAATAAAGTTTTATTTTACCAGTGTTAAAACAGATGTACATGGGGTGTGCAAAATTAATGCTACTGCTCATGTCTTGGGTACAAATAGTGAAAGGGTTTTTTAAAAAAAATCAACCAAAAACAGTGCATTCACTAGCAAATCTACATGGGATCACAGTGGGATCACAGCATAGCTAATAATCATTGTATCCCTTGCTGTCCACGTGAAGATTCATCTTGAGAATTATATTTTCTGGTGATACATGCTCACAGATAGAACAGCTTTGTTATCCCCATTTAAAATGATACCATAGAGACAAAATAAATTGTCCCACCGTTGCAATAGTCCAACTTTCAAGTCTCTATTTTAAGGAGCCTCTTTTTTTTCTATTAGCATAATTTTCAAACCAAACAGTGAAGATATTATGTTTTTCTCAGAAAACTCAGTACACACATTTCACAGAGTCTTGCATGCCTCGTGGAAAGTCATACACCTTTCCTATGTATATTTAGCATTAGGAAGGGTCAGATTTTGAGAGAGAAAAATAAGGAAGAGCTATTTAAAGGTATGTTGTTAAAGGTGAGACCAAGCCAATTTGTTGGTTGACCCAAACGGACAGTGTTCCTTTAAATGGGAAGGAAAAGACACTTACCTCGCTTGTGAAGCCATCCTTCCTTCACTATTGCTACTTCATTCATAATGGCAGGAATGTCTCTTGAAAAAAGAGTTTATGCCAAAAGATCACCCCACTGTTATTTCTGGATTCCAGCAGAAGGGGCCCCGGAAAGGGCTTCTTTCCTCTCTCTTTCAGCTATTTCTAGAAATTAAAAAAAAACAAACAATGTTTTGCAGCATTTCACATATGTGCAGTAAGGAACACAATAGAAGGTAGCTTATATTGCTGTTTTGATTACAAAGTCCAAATGAGGGATTTGTTCTTCAGAAGTATTTTTATTTGGGGGAAGAATGGGGATGCCAAAGTGAATGTCTGAGGAAGTTCTACCTAGTCGCTCAACAGACAGAACAGCAATGTCAGTACAAAACCCTACATTAGACATGGACTGCAAGTCTTAATCCAGGTCTCTTCCGTCTCCACACCAATAAAAAGGTACTCCACAACAGTAATTTTATCCAGTCTAGTTTTAATATCCCTCAGCGTGGAAGCTTCCCGCACTTCCTTTGGGAAACTTCTACAGCCTAATCCATCTCAATGTCAGGAAGGTTTTCCTAATATTCCACTTCAGTTTTCCCTGTTAAACTCATCCCATCACTCCCATTGACCTCTCTAAGCAATTCAACTCCCCTCTTCAATGAGCATATGGTATCTTGGGTAAAATCATTTAACTTTCTCGTCATAAATCAGCCCCTACATCCCCTTGCTCTTATTGCTTGAGGCCTCTGCTTATGCAGCCCCAAACTGTGTTCCTTGGTCTTCCTGGCTATTATAGTTCTCTGTTTGCTCTCCACTATCACCAGGAGGTCTGTTTTCCAAGTTTCACTCCCTCACTGAAAATCCTTCTTTCCAGAACTATAACCTTGTATTATCTTCCAAACTGAATCTGATTTTGTTCCTTATTTTCTGCCCACATTGCCAATTTCTCCAGGTTTCTTTTTATAAGTCCTCAGAGGTATCTGCAACTTTACCTAGTTCAGTATAACAGGGGAGTATCATTAAAATGTAATTTATGCCAAATTCCAGATAATGGTGAAGATATTAAAAGAACACCCCCTCACCTCCCACCCCCAGCAACTAGACACACATCCCTCTGCTATTGAATTCAGTGCACTGGCATTTATCCCTGCCTCACTCCTCTTCTGAAGGGACCACATCTTTATGCCTATTCAGTCCATGACATCTCTACTTGGATTGGCAACAAACATACAAGTATGATGGGGATAGCAGTCCATTAGAAACTAGACTAAGGTCAACTAATTTCATGTTATCCACTGAGGCGATCACTGATTGTAACAACCTCTTGTCATTATGAACCTGGACTACGACTGAACATCTGATAGAGATGGGAGGTTCCATATTTCATTGCCAGTACTCTGAGCCAGCCAGAGCTTCTGTCTAATGAAGTTAAAACTGACTTATACCAATCACTGTAAATATAAACTGTGCAACTTTGAGTGGGATGAGTTGTGAGAGAAAGGAGGTCAGGTCCCTGTTTGTATTTCTGTGAACTTTCACCAGTTATCAGAGTTCTAAATCTTTAGAAGTTACACCCTGTATTTTTCAAATAAATAAATAAATTCACTGTTTTTCCAAGTTAGTAATCTGCCATTTCTCACGTCTTATAATTATCAGCTCTAAGAAACAAGCCTAAGATTTGCCTAGGAGAGGGAAAATACAAAAATCTGATCCTGGAACACAGACATGTAGGAATTTCTTGACATCACAGACAAGTACAGAAGAATTATATGTTACAAAATGGAGATGAGTTTCACCAAGAAGTTATCTTAGGACAAGCACCTTTTGACATGCAGCTAAGATAAGACTGGACAAACATGATGGGCTGTTATTCCCACACACCTACTGACAGTTACACCTAGGCATCAATGGGAGAACAGACCTCATTTAAAGCCTTCTCTCAAATACGGAGCTATCTGCAAAGTGTTGAATAAAAACCCTATGATTATCACAGCTAAAGTCTGAAAATGGAATTGCTGTGTGAAAGTTAACACACATTACTTATTGGTATAACACTATGCCACAACAGGTTAGGGTACTGTACATCATACCCACGCACTGAATTTAAAACAATGGAAATAGGCAGCCAACCCCTTTTCCACAGTCACTTGGTGAAAGAGAAAGTTAAAAGCAAAATAACTAATTAGTAGGAAGGCTAATCCCCCAATTAGAAGAAATAAAAAACAATGACAAAAAGGTTTCTGGAGTTTCAGGCTGGGTGATGCCACATCCATCTGGAATCACAAACCTATATATTTGCATAGCACCACCTTATTTATTATGGGCTTGATTGTCAATTTGCCCAGGGTTAGTAGCAGCATCTTATTCCGCTACCCCTGAAATAGCCCAGAAGGGAGATCATGATTTGGGAGTCATTCTGCCTCCTGTTCCAGGGAGGGAGTGGCAGCATGAAGTACGTACAACATACACCAGCATGTTGGAGAGGGTAACTACACACTGCCAGGCACATCCTTGCTCCCTCCCAGCCTCTTTGGGGAGAGGGAGAAATAACATAGTGGCTCTGTGCACTGAAGCGGCAGTATGGCACAAAGAATTAAGAGGCTCCTAATACCCTTCATACCAGCATGCAGAAGAGGCCAGAGTCAGGCCTTATATTCTTTATTCAGCTATGCTGGTGTGTGTGTTAGTGAGAGCAAACTCATTTAAAATATCTTCAGTTCATAACACGGGAAGGTGGGATGTCTTAGTGCAGTTGGACATAAAGCTGTATCTAGCATAACCTCACTATACCCGGTGCAATTTTAATTGCACATCCAAATTATATCTAGTGCAATTCAACAGAGAGAGAGAGAGAGAGAGAGGTGTTTATTTTTAAAGACACAATGGTAGCACAAAGATCTCACATAAGAAGAGGCAGTCAGCTCTCCTGGGGGGATCTATGCATTAGTGAATATGGACAAATGAAAGGTTTGCCTTTTGCACAAGCTGAAAAAATGGATGATCATAAGGCTCATTAAGTAACTTTAGGAATGGTTCCCAGTGAATAGATGTCATTTGAGGTGACTATGGGCTGCTTTTAGAGCCTGCATCTGCATGTGACTGAGTGATAGGAGGAGCTGCAGATGAACAATTCTTCCTCTCTCTCTCTTTTTTTAAAAAAAGATTTGTTTCTATGACACCTTATTCAGTATCAAAAGACCACCTGTACTCATCATTCAGACAGATTAAAATAAATAATTATTTATATAAATAATACCTTGTGTCTCACTGCTGACTATTCTACCAATATAGGGAACAGTTGATAAGTACGTGCATAAAATTAAGTTGTGAAAATTCAGTACGCTATTAATTTTAGAAAGATACATCACCTCCTTATGTACTAGCATAATGAAAGCTGTCTTAAGGGACCACCCAAACTAATCTTCCAATAGAAGGTAGAGCAGAACTATACTCAATATATTTGGGGCAGCCTCTTAAGACAGGAAAAAAGAAAAGGATGCATACGATGAAGTGAGCTGTAGCTCACGAAAGCTCATGCTCAAATAAATTGGTTAGTCTCTAAGGTGCCACAAGTACTCCTTTTCTTTTTGCGAATACAGACTAACACGGCTGTTACTCTGAAACCTGTTAAGACAGGAAGTTGCCTAATCAGGGTGCTCTCTTTTACTGTCTTTCAAATATGCCCCTTTCCTGTTGTAGGAGCCCCATACAAAATTAAGAGATGTACCTGTTCTCCTCTTACAGAGAGCGCTCTCCTGCTCAGGAAGAGATTTTATTTTGTCTTCATTTCCTGCACAATCTGTGGAGCCAGGCCATGCTCAGGGGGAACATGCTGGGATCTTGGTGACAGAGTTGAGGGAAATACCAGCACTCTGCAGTCACAACTGCAGAAGCAGCAGACTCTGTAGGCAGTGCCCTATCCTCAGTGAAAGGATTTGAAAGGTAAAGTATCAGGCTTTCATTTTAACAATATCCCGTGTTCCCTTTAGCTGGAGAAAGTTTTAGAAAGAAAAAAACCCACCCCTTGTTTGGCAGTCTCTTGGGTGGTCTCAAAGATTGTAATAACTGTCCTTTTGGGTAAAAGAGAAGAAATTTGTCCAGATGAGCTGGAGCTGTTGTTGCTGGTGCTGCTGTTAAAGTCTGAAACTGTTTTTCGTTCTTTTATTCATCTTAATTAAAAGGTTAAAAGGATTTTTAATGGTGTGTTTGCCATGGTGCTAAGCAGGCTGAGGTCTCTGTATATCAAACCCTGGACCTCACTTAATACTGTTTAATGTTGGACACTGACTAGGTTGTGTTAACACCTTTGCCCCATTTATTCCATCTAAATTCATACAACAGGTCGATCCGAGCAGTAACAGATCCTCCAGCCTCACCCTTTTATCTCTACCTTGACTTGTATGTTAGAGCCCCACAAATTCCATCATCATTTCAATGAGAAGAACCATTAATTCCACTGTGTTCACAGGCTCGATACCAACTGCAGGTGTGGGGAGGTAGAAGCCGACCCACAGCCATCAAATCCTAATGACTAATTTTCAAGAAAGCAGAAAATGAACAACCATCTTTATATCTCAGCTTGATTTTGAAAATCCTGTTGTGGGCCACCAATTATGTGTGATTACTGATGCTCTCCATTAGTCTAGAAGATGTTCCACTTAAGACACCACCATGTCAAAACAGATTTCAGAGTAACAGCCGTGTCAGTCTGTATTTGCAAAAAGAAAAGGAGTACTTGTGGCACCTTAGAGACTAACCAATTTATTTGAGCATAAGCTTTCGTGAGCTACAGCTCACTTCATCGGATGCCCCACCTTGATTATCATACACATTGTAAGGAGAGTCATCACTTTAGATAAGCTATTACCAACAGGAGAGTGGGTTGTGTGTGTGTTGGGGGGGTGTGGGGAGAAAACCTGGATTTGTGCTGGAAACAGCGCACCTTGATTATCATACACATTGTAAGGAGAGTGATCACTTTACATAAGCTATTACCAGCAGGAGAGTGGGGTGGGGAGAGAGAAAACCTTTTGTAGTGATGATCACCCATTTTTTCATGGTTTGTGTGTATAAAAAGGTCTTCTGTACTTTCCACAGTATGCATCCGATGAAGTGAGCTGTAGCTCACGGAAGCTTATGCTCAAATAAACTGGTTAGTCTCTAAGGTGCCACAAGTACTCCTTTTCTTCATGTCAAAACAGGTATTTTGTCATAATTATACATGGAGCTTATGATAAGGCTTAGAAAAGCTTTTCCAGATATTGCAAGCTACAGTAGAAGCACACGCTGAGAGCAAAAGAAAACTGTACCACACATCCCATTTTCTGTGACTCCATAAACTTAATCTAGACTTCCAAACTGCAGTTTGCAATGCTTACATTTCTCATGTCTTTAATGGTCTAAGAACCAACAGATACGTCTGTTCAAGATGGGGGGGGGGGGGGGGGAAGGAGAAGGCTACCCAAGTTTAGCTCTCCTATCTCTGGTTCTGGTTGTAGTGTGGACAAACTCTAAGCAGGGTAAAACTGAGTGTGGCTGCAGAAAGGCGACAGCTTCTCCTGAACCCTACATTTTTATTATGCCCTTCAAGTGAGAAACAAGCCAGTTTATAAAATTCTTGTACAAGTTTTAAATTATATGAGCATATAGAGTCAGGAGACTGTACAATGGAATCAGAGGGAACACATTTGTAAACAAATGGTTTGCCCCAACCTTTGTAAAGAGAATTAAATGGACCTATGACTTGTTTTATCAACTAAATTACTTCTATCAAATATTATTAATATTATCAAATATTATTAACAAGTGAATGCTAGAGCTCTAGGTACCACATAATAAATTGGGACACTTCTTTTAATTACAGGTTTCAGAGTAACAGCCGTGTTAGTCTGTATTCGCAAAAAGAAAAGGAGTACTTGTGGCTCCTTAGATTGGTTAGTCTCTAAGGTGCCACAAGTACTCCTTTTCTTTTAATAAGTGACTGCATACTTTCAAGAATTTGTGTACAATATTTGCAAAACAATGAAAGCCCACATATTCAAAAAGTAAAAGGTAGTGGCAAAGTCTTTACATCCATAAATACTACTGTGTCATGATAAATATCCTGGCTGTCACTATGAAATTAACAACTACATAAAATCTAGTAGCCACACAACACATATTTTTCACTTGTAAACAAATATTATAGTATACTTAATCCAGCAACTCCCCTTAAAAACTGCATTTTAAAACGTATGTTCACGTCATGATGTAAAGACAAACAAATCAATTCACGTATTTGCTTCTTGTATATTGGGAAAGGGAAATAAATACAGTTAACACTTCACCTAAGCAAAACATGTGAAAAGGCTGTAACCACATGAGTACCAATGGCACCAAATCAAAACTTCTAATGCATCTTCACATTGGTTATGATAAACAAATCCAAAATACACCGGTCACGTTAAGGAAACACCCACATACACACGGAGTGTTTTTCAATGAAGTTGAAGTGAAGTGAAGGTGCTAGAAGTCTCCAAGGAACAATTCAGTCATTACAGAAGTTGGAAGGGGGCGGGGGGGGAACCACCTCGATTATATTGATTACAGTTCTACCCTACATTGAGTCATAACTTTTGGGGAGACTTAGAAACCTAGTATGAGCCGTCAACAGCCTTAAAAGCATGGCAATATCCGCCGGCACACACAGAGAGGCTTGTGAAAACCGAAGGGCTCCTCTTGCCGAGGAATCCAACGAGCAAGGCTCGAAGAAAGATCCAACCTCGCTCCTACCCATGCACTGGAGGATGGGGGAGGCTCGAGGAAGGCGATCCCAGGCTGGATCCACCCCAGAGCTGGCTCCGCCGGCGAGAGACCCCGGACGCTTCACTCACCGACACTCGCACGTACTGATTCCCAGCCAGCCCCTTCCTGTTAGCGAAGCCCAGACCCCCGGCAGAGCGAAGAAAGGGAGTAAGTCAGAGGGGGGCCAGCCCCGAGCCGCTTCTCCTCCCTGCAGGCTAACCCCGGCGGGGGCGCCGCCGCCGCCCGCTGCAGCGCGCCACCCTCCGCCCCGCCGAGGCCCAGGCTGGTCGCGCCGGGGGGGGCGGGGCGCGCACCCCCGCCCCCGGCGCGCACCCCGCGCGATGCGCCAGCCCCGGCGGAGCAGGCCCCGGTGCTTCCTCCCGCCGCCCCGCGCGCCCGGGGAGCGGGGCACTTACACGCCTGCAGCGGGGAGCAGCCCCCGGAGAGAGGCGGCGGCGACGAGGGCTTGGCCGCGGGCGGGTTCTCCTCCGGCGCTAGGGCCTAACCGGGCTAGCGCAGCCTCCCGCTCGCCGTGCCCGGCCGCTCCTCCGCCCCCTCTCGCGGGGAGTCAGCCCATGGAGCGCGCCGGCCGGACCCCCGCCTGCGCTGCCCGCCCGGCGCGGGGCTGGCCTGGCTGTGGCCGCTCCGGGAGCAGAAGGGGGCGGCCGGGCCCCGAGCCGCTTGCCGCTGCCCCTGCCCCAGCCAGCCAGCCCGCCCGCCCGCTTCAGGCTGGCCCTGCTGCAGCCGCCGCTCCCGGCTCCGCCAGCCTGCGCTCGCCTCCTCTCCGCCGCTCGCTCGCTCACACCCACAGGCTGGGGGAGCCGCTGCCTGGCCTCGGCGATGCCTGCGGGGTCCTACCGCCCGCGCAATCGGCTCGTCCCCTCTGCAGAACCCGCCCCGCCCGCCTGGCCGAAGGGGGAAAAGGTCCTGCAGCTCCAGAAGCGCTTCTCCCGGCCACACACACACACACACTTACACACGCTCTCACACTCTGGGAGTCGACCAGAAAAGGTGTGTGCCCTGCATGCTGCAGGAGGAATGGGGAACTCTGCTGGCTTCCTGCCCGCAGATTTCCTTGTCGTGGTAACTAGGGTTGCTTTCCACTCACCCTGATGTTTACTAAAAAGAGAGCTCAGCTCACACACGCACATGGATGGGACCAGAGTCCAGCCTTATTAGCTCGAGTCACAGCTCAAACCCCCCCCTCCCCCCGCCGCCCCTGGCAGACTGCAAGACAAACACACAGTGATAGAAGAGGGGAAACTGGCCAGACTTAGATCGGGAGCTTTGGGGGATTTTGTTGTTGTCGTCTTTGTACAGTGCCTAGCACAATGGGGCCCTATGCAGTTAATGCCTTACCACAATACAAATAGCAATAAAAGCTGTGTGGCCAGCTCTCCCAGTCTTTGGTGTGTTGAGTAAAGCCCCAGCTCTTGGATGCATTTGGTAATGTGAGAATCTCAGTTTTCGTTTTTAAAAAGTAAGGGGTTTTTTAGCCCTCATGATTCTGAAGATAGGCCTAAAAATGTGATTCAAGAGATTTCTAATAGCTCAAAATGCAGAAGTCACCTAAAAAAAAAAATTCTGTTCAGAATTTTTTTTTTAATTGGATGAATTTTAAGCCAATCTCATGATTTTGGAGGGGGGCATGACTCATGATTTTTTATGTTTGGGATTGGCAACACAATTTTAAAAAGAGGGAAGACAACCTCCACCCACGTATAGACAGACAACAACCAGAGGTATGGGCAATTGAGTTACAGATCAGGGCGAGAGACAAATATATGAGACACAGAAGTCTCATGACTAGGGAAAGTAATAAATACATATATCCTAAGTGAAACAGAGTAGCAGCAGTAATCCCCAAATGGTGTAGGGAGGATTTTGATAGCTTCATTCTCCTCCTGCCTACACTTCACCAAAGAGAAGTTATTCATTAAGGTAATTGCTTGTTTCACCTTACAGACTTGAATTTTTCATATTTAGGCTTCAGGCATGCAAATATACACACATGAGGAATCCACTGAAATCAAGGGGGCTCCATGCATGCACAGTGGTGGTCAAATTGCAGATCTGGAGCCTCAGCTATACTTGCAAGAATTATTTACTCCACTGAAATGTGTCTCGGAAAGAGAGCTTTTCCCATTCCATTAGAATTAATCTTTTAGTTGTAAGAGCACATTACAGTACTGAGCAGATAGAATGGAATGAGTCAGGATCTATTGCTGATTCAAATTCTCCCTTAATTCATGGTGAAATTTGTGCTTTGCATTTCTCTGAGGACCTCAAAGCACTTTACAGAAGTGAGTAGTATGGTATGGCTCAAAGCAGTGGCACAGGTGTAGATTAAGGCAGCGGTACAGGGGCCAAAAAACAGAGCTGTAAACAGGGGAAGGAGTACTAGTAGGACCTTAGAGACTAACCAATTTATTTGAGCATAAGCTTTCGTGAGCTACAGCTCACTTCATCCGATGAATTGGTTAGTCTCTAAGGTGCCACTGGTACTCCTTTTCTTTTTGCGAATACAGACTAACACGGCTGCTACTCTGAAACCTGTAAACAGGGGAGTTTGTAAGGGGAGTTTGGGGGGAAGAATAAGAGCCAGGCAAAGGAACAGACAGGCTAGTGAAGGGAGTGTGTGGTGTTCTGGCAGTGTTTTGGTGCTCATTGGGGGTTTGTGTTGCTGTGGGTGGTAGTGTTTTGGTTTGGTTTGTTTCCCCCAGACGAACAGGACTTAGGTGAGAAGGCTACGACAGACACAGAGGCAGCAGCGGTAGTGACCCAAGCAGTGGAAGACACAATGAAGATGACTGGATGTGGAAGCTGTGGCATGTACGTGATCCTGGAGGGGGTACCTGAAAATAATTTCATCTGCATGAAGTGCTGCCTGATAGAGCTGGTGGAAGAGAAGATCTGAGGATGGGAGATGCAGGTGGAGACTCTGGTTGAGTTTAGAAGGGGATTCAAGCAGATGATGGAGCAAAGACATGAGGATGCTGAAGGGAAAAGCTCAGACTTGCAGATGGAAGCAGGACCAAAGAACTCTGAGGGGATACTGCTGGGTGAGGAAAGTGGATAGTGGAAGCATATGACTAAGAGAACCAGGCAGAGGAAAAGACGGGCCAGTGAAGGAGAAATAGAGCTCAGAAACAGGTTTGTGGAGTTGGAAAATGAAGAAGGGGCACAGCAGGTGGTCACTGAAGGTGAGAGGGCAAGGAAGAAGAGAAGAGCAGATAGTCCTATAGAAAGAGGGCAAGAGTCAATGGAGATAACACCAAATATGAGCCCCAGGAGGATACGGGATGGGTTGCAGAGGATTGCAAGGGATAATAGGAATTGAGCCAGATGGAACAGGGGATAGACTGGAGAATCGCACCATAGCCAGGAAAAGGCAGGTCTACGTGATTGGGGACTCATTACTGAGAAGAATAGACAGGCCTGTAACAAGAGCTGATCCAGAGAACAGAAGGGTGTGCTGTCTGCCTGGGGCTAAGATGCAGGATGTGGACCTGAAGCTGAAGAGGATCCTAACGGGAGCAAGAAAGAATCCATTGATTATTCTTCATGTGGGAACAAATTATTTGGCTAGATTCTCACTAGAACGTATCAAGGGAGACTATGCCAGGCTGGGGAAGACGCTTAAGGAAATCGAGGCTCAGGTGATCTTCAGTGGGATTCTGCCTGTTCCTAGAGAAGGGCAACAAAGGTGTGACAAGATTGATGCTCAACAGATTGCTCAGGCAGTGGTGCTATAAGGCGGGCTTTGGGATATATGGCCACTGGGAGGCATTCATGGACAGAGGACTGTTCTCTCGGAATGGACTTCACCTGAGTAAGGAGAGAAATAGACTTCTAGGATGGAGGATGGCACAACTGATCAAGAGAGCTTTAAACTAGGAATTCAGGGGAGATGGTTGGGAGATGTCCAGGTAATCTCCATGCCGGATTTTCTCTTTGAGAGGGAAGAAAAGTAAGAAAGGATACAGCCATGGGTAGAAGAATGAACATAAGGCAGAAGGGCAGTGTACATACCAATCTAACAGATAATATTGGTGGTAGAATGTCTGTGCCCAATTGGGTAAAGAATGTGAGCGAAGACAAACAGCAAAAATTAAGATGTTTGTACACTAATGCAAGGAGCCTAGGTAACAAAATGGAGGAACTAGAGCTACTGGTGCAGGAAGTGAAACCAGATATTATAGGGTTAACAGAAACATGGTGGAATAGTAGTCATGACTGGAGTACGGGTATTGAAGGGTATGTGCTGTTTAGGAAAGACCAAAATAAAGGTAAAGGTGGTGGAGTAGCATTGTATATCAATGATGAGGTAGACTGTAAAGAAATAAGAAGCGATGGAATGGATAAGACAGAGTTTGTCTGGGCAAAAATCATATTGGGGAAGAAAGCTACTAGAGCCTCCCCTGGGATAGTGCTTGGGGTGTGCTGTAGACCACCGGGATCTAATTTGGATATGGATAGAGCCCTCTTTGATGTTTTTAATGAAGTAAATACTAACGGAAACTGCGTGATCATGGGAGACTTTATCTTCCCAGATATAGACTGGAGGACAAGTGCTAGTAATAATACTAGGGCTCAGATTTTCCTAGATGTGATAGCTGATGGATTCCCTTCATCAAGTAGTTGTTGAACCAACAAGAGGGGATGCCATTTTAGATTTGGTTTTGGTGAGCAGTGAGGACCTCATAGAAGAAATGGTTATAGGGGACAACCTTGGTTCAAGCGATCATGAGCTAATTCAGTTCAAACTAAATGGAAGGATAAACAAAAATAGATCTGTGACTAGGGTTTTTGATTTCAAAAAGGCTAACTTTAAAAATTAAGGCAATTAGTTAGGGAAGTGGATTGGACTGAAAAACTGGTGGATCTAAAGGTGGAGGAGGCCTGGAATTACTTCAAGTCAAAGTTGCAGAAACTATCAGAAGCCTGCATCCCAAGAAAGGGGAAAAAATTCATAGGGAGGAGTTGTAGACCAAGCTGGATTAGCAAGTATCTCAGAGAGGTGATTAAGAAAAAGGAGAAAGCCTACAAGGAGTGGAAGATGGGAGGGATTAGCAAGGAAAGCTACCTTACTGAGGTCAGAACATGGAGAGATAAAGTGAGAAAGTCCAAAAGCCATGTAGAGTTGGACCTTGCAAAGGGAATTAAAAGCAATAGTAAAAGGTTCTATAGCCATATGAATAAGAAGAAAACAAAGAAAGAAGAAGTGGGACTGCTTAACACTGAGGATGGAGTGGAGGTTAAGGATAATCTAGGCATGGCCCAATATCTAGACAAATACTTTGCCTCAGTCTTTAATGAGGCTAATGAGGAGCTTAGGGATAATGGTAGAACGACAAATGGGAATGAGGATATGGAGGTAGATATTACCATATCCGAGGTAGAAGCCAAACTCAAACAGCTTAATGGGACTAAATCGGGGAGCCCGGATAATCTTCATCCAGGAATATTAAAGGAACCGGCACATGAAATTGCAAGTCCATTAGCAAGAATTTTTAATCAATCTGTAAACTCCGGGATTATACCATATGACTGGAAAATTGCTAACATAGTTCTTATTTTTAAGAAAGGTAAAAAAAGTGATCCAGGTTACTACAGGCCTGTTAGTTTGACATCTGTAGTATGCAAGGTCTTGGAAAAAATTTTGAAGGAGAAAGTAGTTAAGGACATTAAAGTCAATGGTAAATGGGACAAAATACAACATGGCTTTACAAAAGGTAGATCATGTCAAACCAACCTGATCTCCTTTCTTTGAGAAGGTAACAGATTTTTTAGACAACAGGAACGCAGTGGATCTAATTTACCTCGATTTCAGTAAGGCGTTTGATATAGAATCATAGAATCATAGAATATCAGGGTTGGAAGGGACCCCAGAAGGTCATCTAGTCCAACCCCCTGCTTGAAGCAGGACCAATTCCCAGTTAAATCATCCCAGCCAGGGCTTTGTCAAGCCTGACCTTAAAAACCTCTAAGGAAGGAGATTCTACCACCTCCCTAGGTAACGCATTCCAGTGTTTCACCACCCTCTTAGTGAAAAAGTTTTTCCTAATATCCAATCTAAACCTCCCCCATTGCAACTTGAGACCATTACTCCTCGTTCTGTCATCTGCTACCATTGAGAACAGTCTAGAGCCATCCTCTTTGGAACCCCCTTTCAGGTAGTTGAAAGCAGCTATCAAATCCCCCCTCATTCTTCTCTTCTGCAGACTAAACAATCCCAGCTCCCTCAGCCTCTCTTCATAAGTCATGTGCTCTAGACCCCTAATCATTTTTGTTGCCCTTCGCTGGACTCTCTCCAATTTATCCACATCCTTCTTGTAGTGTGGGGCCCAAAACTGGACACAGTACTCCAGATGAGGCCTCACCAGTGTCGAATAGAGGGGAACGATCACGTCCCTCGATCTGCTCGCTATGCCCCTACTTATACATCCCAAAATGCCATTGGCCTTCTTGGCAACAAGGGCACACTGTTGACTCATATCCAGCTTCTCGTCCACTGTCACCCCTAGGTCCTTTTCCGCAGAACTGCTGCCTAGCCATTCGATCCCTAGTCTGTAGCGGTGCATTGGATTCTTCCATCCTAAGTGCAGGACCCTGCACTTATCCTTATTGAACCTCATCAGATTTCTTTTGGCCCAATCCTCCAATTTGTCTAGGTCCTTCTGTATCCTATCCCTCCCCTCCAGCGTATCTACCACTCCTCCCAGTTTAGTATCATCTGCAAATTTGCTGAGAGTGCAATCCACACCATCCTCCAGATCATTTATGAAGATATTGAACAAAACCGGCCCCAGGACCGACCCCTGGGGCACTCCACTTGACACCGGCTGCCAACTAGACATGGAGCCATTGATCACTACCCGTTGAGCCCGACAATCTAGCCAGCTTTCTACCCACCTTATAGTGCATTCATCCAGCCCATACTTCCTTAACTTGCTGACAAGAATACTGTGGGAGACCGTGTCAAAAGCTTTGCTAAAGTCAAGAAACAATACATCCACTGCTTTCCCTTCATCCACAGAACCAGTAATCTCATCATAAAAGGCGATTAGATTAGTCAGGCATGACCTTCCCTTGGTGAATCCATGCTGACTGTTCCTGATCACTTTCCTGTCATGTAAGTGCTTCAGGATTGATTCTTTGAGGACCTGCTCCATGATTTTTCCAGGGACTGAGGTGAGGCTGACTGGCCTGTAGTTCCCAGGATCCTCCTTCTTCCCTTTTTTAAAGATTGGCACTACATTAGCCTTTTTCCAGTCATCCGGGACTTCCCCCGTTCGCCACGAGTTTTCAAAGATAATGGCCAAGGGCTCTGCAATCACAGCCGCCAATTCCTTCAGCACTCTCGGATGCAACTCGTCCGGCCCCATGGACTTGTGCACGTCCAGCTTTTCTAAATAGTCCCTAACCACCTCTATCTCCACAGAGGGCTGGCCATCTCTTCCCCATTCTGTGATGCCCAGCGCAGCAGTCTGGGAGCTGACCTTGTTAGTGAAAACAGAGGCAAAAAAAGCATTGAGTACATTAGCTTTTTCCACATCCTCTGTCACTAGGTTGCCTCCCTCATTCAGTAAGGGGCCCACACTTTCCTTGGCTTTCTTCTTGTTGCCAACATACCTGAAGAAACCCTTCTTGTTACTCTTGACATCTCTTGCTAGCTGCAGCTCCAGGTGCGATTTGGCCCTCCTGATATCTTTCCTACATGCCCGAGCAATATTTTTATACTCTTCCCTGGTCATATGTCCAACCTTCCACTTCTTGTAAGCTTCTTTTTTATGTTTAAGATCCGCTAGGATTTCACCATTAAGCCAAGCTGGTCGCATATGGTTCCACATGGAGAATTATTAGCTAAATTGGAAAAGATGGGGATCAATATGAAAATTGAAAGGTGGATAAGGAACTGATTAAAGGAGAGACTACAGCAGGTCACACTGAAAGGTGAACTGTCAGGCTGGAAGGAGGTTACTAGTGGAGTTCCTCAAGGATCGGTTTTGGGACCAATCTTATTTAATCTTTTTATTACTGACCTTGGCACAAAAAGCGGGAATGTGCTAATAAAGTTTGCGGATGACACAAAGCTGGGAGGTATTGCCAATATGGAGAAGGACCGGGATATCATACAGGAAGATCTGGATGACCTTGTAAACTGGAGTAATAGTAATAGGATGAAATTTAATAGGGAGAAGTGCAAGGTCATACATTTAGGGATTAATAACAAGGATTTCTGTTATAAGCTGGGGACACATCACACGGAAGTAACAGAGGAGGAGAAGGACCTTGGAGTATTGGTTGATTACAGGATGACTATGAGCCACCAATGTGATATGGCCGTGAAAAAAGTTAATGCGGTCTTGGGATGCATCAGGCGAGGTATTTCCAGTAGAGATAAGGAGGTTTTAGTACCATTATACAAGGCACTGGTGAGACCTCATCTGGAATATTGTGTGCAATTCTGGTCTCCCATGTTTAAGAAGGATGAATTCAAACTGGAACAGGTACAGAGAAGGGCTACTAGGATGATCCGAGGAATGGAAAACCTGTCTTATGAAAGGAGACTCAAAGAGCTTGGCTTGTTTAGCCTAACCAAAAGAAGGTTGAGAGGAGATATGATTGCTATCTATAAATATATCCGAGGGATAAATACCACGGAGGGAGAAGAATTATTTAAGCTCAGTACCAATGTGGACACAAGAACAAATGGATATAAACTGGCCATCAGGAAGTTTAGACTTGAAATTAGAGGAAGGTTTCTAACCATCAGAAGAGTGAAGTTCTGGAACAGCCTTCCAAGGGAAGCAGTGGGGGCAGAATACATATCTGGCTTCAAGACTAAGCTTGATAAATTTATGGAAGAGATGATATGATGGGACAGCCTAATTTTGGCAATTAATTGATCTTCAACTATTAGCAGTAGATATGCCCAATGGCCTGTAATGGGATGTTAGATGGGATGGGATCTGAGTTACTACAGAGAATTCTTTCCTGGGTGTCTGGCTGGTGAGTCTTGCCCACATGCTCAGGGTTTAGCTGATCAGCATGTTTGGGGTTGGGAAGGAACTTTCCTCCAGGGCAGATTGGCAGAGGCCATGGGGGTTTTTTGCCTTCCACTGCAGCGTGGGGCACGGGTCACTTGCTGGAGGATTCTCTGTACCCTGAAGTCTTTAAACCACGATTTGAGGACTTCAATAGCTCAGACATAAGTTAGGGGTTTGTTACAGGAGTTGGTGCGTGAGATTCTGTGGCCTGCATTGTGCAGGAGATCAGACTAGATGATCTTAGTGGTCCCTTCTGACCTTAAAATCTATGATTCTGTGATTCTATGAAGACTCTGTTCCTACAAATACAAAGAACTGCCATGCTGGCTCAGACCAACTGTCCATCTAGCCCAGTATCTTGTCTCCAACAGTGGCCAGTACCAGAGCGTTAGGAAGAATGCAGAGAACAGAGCGGTTGGAGCGATCCACCCATCTTCCCCTCTCAGCTTCTGGCAGTCAGAGGTTTAGGGTCACCCTGAGCATAGGGTTTCATCCCTGACCATCATGGCTAATAGCCATTGATAGACCTATCATATATGTAGTTACCTAGTTCTTTCTTGAACCCACTTATATTTTTGGCCATCACAACTTTCCATGGCAATGAGTTCCACAGGTTGACTCTGCATTGTGTGAAAAAGTACATCCTTTTGTTTATATTAAACCTGCTGCCTATTCATTTCACTGAGTGACCCCTGGTTTTTGTATTGTAGGAAACAGTAAATAACACTTCTCCATTCACTTTTTCCACACCATTCATGATTTTATAGATCTTTGTCATACCTTCCTTTAGTCATCTCTTTTCTAAGATGAACAGCCCTAATCTTTTTAGTTTCTCCTCGAATGGAAGCCTTTCCATACCCTTCATCACCTTTTTTGCCCTTCTCTGAACCTTTTCTAGTTCCAGTATATCCTTTTTTAAATAGGGCAACAAGAACTGGACACAGTATTCAATGAATGGGTGCACCATAGGTTTATAGAATAGAGTTATGGTATTTTCTGTCTTATTTTCTATCCTTTTCCTAATAATTCTTAACATTCTGTTAGCATTTTGACTGCTGCTTGCACACTGAGCTGAAGTTTTCAGAGAACTATCCACAGTGGCGCCATGATTTTTTTCTTGCACGGTAACAGCAAATTTAGAATCCAGCATTATCTATGTGTAGTTTGGATTATTTTTTCCAACATACATTACTTTGCACTTATCAGTGTTGAATTTCATCTGCCATGTTGTTGCCCAAGAAAGACAAGGTGGGTGAGGTAATATTTTTTATTAGATGAACTTTTGTAGGTGAGACAGACAAGCTTTCAAGCCACACAGATCTCGTCTTCAGATCTAGGACAGAAACTCTCAGCTTCAGAGTGAAATGCAAGGTGGAACAGATTGTGTAGCATAAGTAGTTAGCACATATTGTAAGGGATCATTCAAGGTAGATGGACAGATTAACATCTCTGCAGTCAGGGGACAAAAAGAGGGGGTTAGAGAGTTACAGATTATTATAACAAACCATAAATCCAGTGTCTTTATTAAGATCATGATTTTTAGTGTCTAGCAAAACTATGAATTTAAGCTCCCAGGCTTATCTTTTGAAAGTGTTGTGCCGGTTTCCTTTGAGGATGAGGACTGAGAGGTCAGATATAGAGTGATCGCTTTGCGAAAAGTGTTCACCCACAGGTGATAGGGTGTTTTTCTCTTTTATCATTTTCCTGTGTTAGTTCATTCAAAAGTGTAGTGCTTGTCTGGTTTCACTCACATAGTTATTAGGGCATTTAGTGCACTGGATGAGGTACACCATGTGTTGTGATAGGCATGTGTAGGATCCACGGATCTTGAAAGCTGCCATGAGAGGACCTTTCCTATTATCCCATGAATACTTAGTTTCTTTAACAGTCTTTAGTGAGAGACCTGGTCAAAGGCCTTCTTAAAATCCAAGTACTCTGTATTGCGGGGTGGGCAAACTTTTTGGCCTGAGGGCCACATCGGGGTTCTGAAATTGTATGGAGGGCCGAGTAGGGAAGGCTGTGCCTCCCCAAACAGCCTGGCCCCCACCCCCGATCTGCCCCCTCCCACTTCCCGCCCCCTGACTGCCCCCCTTAAAGCCCCCCAGCCCATCCAACCCCCGCTGCTCCTTGTCTCCTGACCGCCCCCTCCCAGTACCCCCCACCCCTAACTGCCCCCCAGGACTCCACCCCCTATCCAATCTCTCCTGCTCCTTGTCCCCTGACTGCCCCGACCCCTATCCCCCCTGTCTCCCCCCCCCCCGGACTCCCATGCCTATCCAACCCCCCCCCAGTTCCCTGTCCCCTGACTGGCCCCCCCCGAGAACCTCTGCCCCATCCAATGGCTCCCTGTCCCCTGACTCACCCTGGACCCTCTGCCCCTTATCCAACCCCCCCACTCCCCACCCCTTACCATGTCGCTCAGAGCAGCAGGACTGGCAGCCACGCGGCCTGGCCAGAGCCAGCCATGCTACTGCGCTGCCCGGCAGGAGCTCGCAGCCCCACTGCACAGAGTGCTGGTGGCACGGCGACCTGAGGCTGTGAGGGAGGGGGGGCAGCGGGGGAAGGGCTAGCCTCCCTGGCTGGGAGCTCAAGGACCGGGCAGGATGGTCCCACGGGCTGGATGTGGCCCGTAGGCCGTAGTTTGCCCCCCTCTGCTATATTGACTGGCTTACCCTTATCCACATGTTTGTTGACACCCTCAAAGAATTCTAATAGATTGGTGAGGTATGGCTTACCCATACAAAAGCCATGTTGACTCTTCATCAACAAATCATGTTCATCTATGTGTCTGATTATTCTGTTCTTTACTATAGTGTCTACCAATTACTATAGTGTCTACCAATTTGCCGAGAACTGAAGTTAAGCTCACCAGTCTGTAATGTCAGGGTCATCTTTGGAGCCCGTTTTAAAAATCAGTGTTATGTTAGCTACCAGTCATCTGGTACAGAGGCTTTTTTCAGTGATAGGTTACATACCACAGTTAGTAGTTCTGCAATTTCATATCTGAGTTCCTTCAGAACTTTTGGGTGAATGCCCTCTGGTCTCGCTGACTATCAGTGTTTAATTTATCAGTTTGTTCTAAAATGTCTTCTATTGACACATCAATGTGGGACAGTACTTCACATCAGAGCTATCCTTTTTGGGTGTCGAAGTCAGTGGATCTACTCATATGCTTAAAGTTACACCCTGATACTGTAAGCATGTATCTAAGTAATTTTCTCATGATCACATAGTAAAACAGTGGTTGCACTGAAAATAGAACTCAAGTCTTATTATGCATGGTCCCCTGCCCAAACCACTAGATTATGCTCCTTCCCATAAATTAATTTTGGAGGAGACATCTGATTATACCAGCTGAATTCTTTGGAAGTCCCATAACAAGACAGTTATTATTATTTAATATTTATGTTACAGAACTGCACAGATGGCCCAATCATTAGTAATGCCCCATTCTGTTGGTGCTGTTAAAACACAATGATGCCCCAAGAGTTTACAACCTAATCTAAGAAGGATTTTACAATCTAAGGCCCAATCCACCTGCAGGAAAGGGGTTTAAACATTGTCTCATCATTATTACACTTCTAGTAGGGTTCTAAGGAAATAAAGTTAATTGTTAAGGTACAGTGATTTCCAATTATCTTAAATTGGATTGAACTAATCTTTAGTTCTATGGACATTTTAAATACCTTGATACTGCCATCCATTATTAAAATATTATAATACAATATTCTTTTTGCGAATACAATAATGGTTTGCATTTGTACAGTGCCTTTACTGCAAGATTCCCAATGTGTCTTATAAATATTAATTAGTTAGGCACCACAATACCTCAATAAAGTATTTTAATATCCCTTTTAAGAATAGGAAAACTAAGGCACAGAAAGGTTAAGTGGCTTGCCCCAGTTTGCTTAGGGAATCAGTGGCAATGGAATGGTTGAAGGAATGGAGTCCAGGAATCCAGACTCCCAATGCTCTGTTCCAGTCGTTAGATAATACTGACTCTGCAATAATAATGGCCCACAACATTGGACTTTCAAATTATGGCACTTCCAAATTATGCAGTGTTTTGAACCATTGCTAAATATATTGTAATAATTTGTAAGAGTTTTAGTGCAGCTATGTTCTGAAAAGTGATTCTGTGACAATGTGACTGATATATTTTTTGTTTCTCCATATCAAATTTGCCTTGTTTACTAGTTAAAAGATGTTTTCCGAGCTGAAAACTCAAGTTGGGTTGTGAGAGTAAAGTTCAATTCTTTCAGAATCATAAAATCACGAGTAATAATTGAAGTTTCTGTAACTGAAACCTAGTTAGCAAGTATACTGATGTAGAAGCCAGAAAAGAATTCATTACACTTTCCTACTGCTCAGTTGACTCTGCACTGCTAACACAAATAAAAAGGGATAAAAACATACTAGCATCAATAAAGTCAGCAGATCTGACTTTGAATAGACACAGGTAGCAAATCTGTTCAATATGCTGGTGTAATTTTTATCAGTTGAATGATTATACACATTCTCTGAAATCAGCAACCAAACCCCATATCCTGTGGTACCTATTTTCTTCTTACAATTTAATCTAATGGATCTATCTGAGCAGTTATACCATGGCCACCACAATGGTCCATAGATTCTAAAGCCAGAAGGGACCATTGTGATCATCTAGTCTGACCTTCTGTATAACACAGGCCATAGAACTTCCCCAGAATAATTACTCTCTGAGTTAGAAATTTACATCTTATTTCTGAATCTGTCTAGCTTCAACTTCCGGTCAGTGGATTGTATACCTTTCTCTGCCAGATTGAAGAGCCCATTATTAAATACTTGTTCCCCGGGTGGGTACTTATAGACTGTAAACAAGTCACCCCTTAACCTTCTCTTTGTTTAGCTAAATAAAATGAGCTCCTTGTGTTTCTCACTGTAAGGCATGTTTTCTAATCCTTTAATCATTCTCATAGCTCTTCTCTGAACCCTCTCCAATTTATCAAAATACTTCTTGAATTGTGGGCACCAGAACTGGACACAGCATTTTAGCAGTCCCCACACCAGTGACAAATACAGAGGTAAAATAACCCCTCTTTTCCTATTAAAGATTTCCCTCTTTATGCATCCCAGGATCGCATTCGCTGTTTTGGACACAGCACTGCTCTGGGAGCTCACGTTCAGTCGATTATTCACCACAACCCCCCAATCTTTTTCAGAGTCACCACTTCCCAGGATACAGTCCCCCATCCTGTAAGTATGGACTACATTCTGTGTTCCCAGATGTACACATTTACATTTAGCCATACTAAAACCCATACTGGTATCAGAGTGCCTAATGGATTATTGTATGTAACCCCAGCCCTGCCCCCAACCCTTAAAAACCCCACAACAATGAAGCACCAAGAATATCCCTAACAGGAAAGAGGAGCTTGGGTTTCATTCTCTCCTGTGTCAGGGGAAAGGGAGAGTTTGTTTCTCCTTTTCCACCAAAACTAAACTACAATCAAAACATCTTTATAACTCTTTCCTCCTGATGAAGAAGCATTAGTAATATTATATGACGTATGACTGATTGCTGATATACTCAAGCATATATCAGTATATATTTTAAAATCTGCTGCTTCAGATGGTGGTACATGCCATACCACCTCATCTTGGGCCAGACCCAACACCTGCTGAAGACACTGGAAACTTTTCCATTGACATCAGTGTGCATTGGATTTTTGCCTTCTGCAGGATGTAAAGGCACTGAAAGGGAAGAAGCAGTGGTAAACCCTGCTGTTTCACTTCTTTTTCCCAGGTTTGTAAGCCCACTTATGCTTTACACTAAATATCAAGCATATATTTAGCTGTAGATTAAAATGAGTTTGAATACAGAAGGTATCTCTAAAACTTATGTTGGTGGATTAAAAGGAAGCTAAAAGTCAAAGTGTGGAGCCTGTAGCATATTAAATAGACCTAAATGAAAATTAATAGATGAATCTAGAAGAAAGTTAGTCTAAAGGATTAATTTCTTTTCTATGGCCCCAGTTCTGTAATCAGACCAGGGGTCTGTGCTAACAGATCTGATTGCAGGATATGGGCTACATTTCTTGCCCTTTTTACCAAATCTTGTTCTGATTGGTAAGATCCCCAATCAGTTTGGAGAACAAGTTCTGTAGGGTTTCCCGCACTAATAAAGCAGCAGATGAAGAAGTAAGATCACAGAAGAAAAGGCAAATATCAGCCCTGAGAGAGGAAAAGAAACCTCATTTTGTTTGCTGAAAACGAAGTATTTTAAAACAGCAAGATCATTTAGATTTACCAGCTGCTTATTTACAATGATATTAGAGATGGGTTCAAACAGCAAAGTTCTGGATCTGAACTTCCCCAAAGTTTTGGAGGTGTTTAGATTTAAGGCTTAGATTCAGGTTTAGCTCCAGAAAATATGAAAGTACTAGAGATAAAATACCAAGGTAAAGTAGGAAGTGGCTGCTTTGCAATAACAGTTGGGATGTGTATTAAGGAGTGAAGAAAAACATGGCATTTTTTCTCTAAGGACAATGAAATCACTAGGGAATTGTTATAAATGCATACATCATGAGTTTTATAATACAATTATCACCAATGGCATTACAGTCTATGAACCCTATTTTTCAGGGAAGTCCCTAGATTTCCCTAAACACTTCCTCAAACTTCACATCTGTTTACTCTGGTTTATCAAATACTAGGAGATAAGGTGTACAAACTGTTCCCCGGTATTATATTACCATAAAAGTACTTAATATATAGGTTAATGGCAAAGAATGGATGGATTACCAGAATATAAATCAATGGAGTAGTATGAGACAGGCCCTTCTGTCCTATTCCATTGTTAAAGAAATATAGAGATAAGATACAATTTTATGACAAATTTTAAACAGTTTATTTTAAAACATTTTAATTATTTAACTTCAGAGAGAATATTTATATCCAATGACAGGAAAGAAAAATCAGAGAACAAACAGAAGCATCAGAACTAAATTAACCCTTGATATAACAGGTGCTAATCCACTGGTGTTATATGCCAGTGGTGAATTTGTTCCTCTGTCTTTAAAAGATATATTACACTGAACTAAAGAAACACCAGTAAAGAGATGGAGGGTGAACTCTTGATCCCACTGAGGTCAATGGGAGTTTTACCATTGATTTCAATAGAGCTAGGATTTCAGCCTAGGTAGTTGCACCTTTTAAATAAAGATGAATTTGGATTAGCCCCAAAATCTAACTTGATAAAACAAAAATAAAAGAACATAACTTCATGGTGCCAAACCTAGAAATCAACAACTGGTTCTAAACTGTAAAAGTCCGGTGTTTGAAGGGATGTTAAAAATAGATATTTCTGGAATAGCCATAGAGTAGTTGACTAACTGGGAAGATTTTTTTATAGATATGGATCATTAAAACTCTTGACTGTGAGAAATTTACATTGGAAATAATTTAATGTATTATTAATTATTATTTGGTTTGCACTTCTATAATGACTTTGATCCTAGGATCTGAAAGTGCTGTTTAAATTGATATTTTAAAAAGATGGAAATTTGGACTAGTCCCCATTTACTAAAGCATTTGCTGGAAGTACTTCCCAATGGCTTTGAACAAGCACTCTGCACAGTCTCATAGGAGACCTGTTTGGTTTCTAGTCCGTTTCCTGCTCCCCAAGATGACAAAGCCTGAGAACATTGAGGAGGCAGTATGCTTTCTTCAGCTGGAGAAGTGGGAGGGAGGCATGCTTCTGAAGAATTCAGTAGCAGTTTCTCTGTCTCTCAGGGTTGTGTGGTGAGCGGCCTAGAGTAGGCTGCTCAGTATCTGTGCCAGAGAGTCAAAGGTCATACCGGGGCCAGCCCAGGTCAAAACTGCAAAATCAGAGACCATTACCAAACTGAGTTCATAAGGCAAGAAGTGGGGTCAGGCTATGCCAGGGTCTTGCACCAGGGTCAGCAGTGGCTCTAAGCCAAGATCAGGGTCAGGAACCAGACTGAGGTCAAGAGCCAAGAGTTTGGGATCCAGGCAAATCACAGAGAGAAGCGGTGCGTGGGGTCTGAGAAAAGAAGCATACCAGAGGTTTACATTGCTTAGACATGTTCCCAGTCATGCCTTCCTGCTTTATATGGAGAGTGTCAGGAAATCACAAAGGACTGTCATTCATCCCCCTTAGGATGAGACTTCCTGCAGGGCTTAGCGTCTCAGTACTTTTTGGTGGCACCTTTCCATGGGCTGATGAGGAAGTAGTGCCTGCCTCAGATTTGCAGTCCTCAGTTCTAGGCCTCTGGGTTCTTACGTGACTTTCCCTCTTCAGGCTTCTTCTTTTTGGGGTGCAACCAGGCCAGGCTTGTCTGGATGAGCTTTTGAAACTCTCTCACCAGGCTGGGGGCATGGATGGGGAGGCAGGTTCCCAAGTCCTTTCTTTGGATCCATATCCTTCCCAGTCTACAAGGTAGTATAGTCATCGTTAGGTGCATTTGGAATTGAGGATGGCATGCACCTTGTATTCTTCATGGTTCTCGTCTTCAGCAGGTGGAGGTGGAGGAATAGTTTGGCCAGGGAAAGGGTTTTCAACATAGGGTTTTAGGAGGTACACATGGAATCCAGCGTGTATCTTTAGGGATTGGTTAAACTGTAATTTGAAAGCAACTGGATTGACTTGCTGGAAGAGTTAGAAAGGTCCCAGAACAGGTGGTCCAGTTTGTGGGAGAGTCTACTGGATGGAAGATGCTTTGAAGTGAGCCAAAATTTCTGTCCTTTGGAGAAGGCCGGGGCCTCCTGGCATCTCTGATCAGCATATCACTTGTAAGCTCTCTTTGCATTCTCTAGTTTCTCCTGAGGATGATGGATTTGATGGACCCAGTCAGCATCAGCTGGATTCGGCAATGCTGCTGATTGTGCTGAGTAGAATAGGGAGTGGAACTCATAATTTGCAAAGAAGGGTCTCTTTCCTGTAGAGTCATGGTCCACATTGTTGTAGGAAAATGAGGCAGGTGGTGAGAGGTTGTACCAGTTACCCTGGTGACAGTGAAGAAACTGAGGTACTGTTCCAGTACCTGGTTCACCCTTTCAGACTGTCCATCGGTTTGAGGGTGGTAAGTGGTGGAGGTAGTGGCATAGAAGTCCAAGAGTTGCAGGATTTCATGCCAGAAGTATGAGGTGAATTGGGGTCTGGTCTGAGACAATGGGGTCAGGGAGCATCTGAAGACAAATAATACGTATTATCAACAATTGGCTGACACTCTTGGCCGAGGGAAGGCAGCTGCAGCGGACAAAGTGGTCCATTTCATCATACAGTCCACAACTATCAGGATGAGAATGTGACTATCAGAGTTGGGGAGTTCTACAATGAAGTCTAATGTAATCGATGTCCAAGGCTTTGGGGGTATTTCTAGGGATATTAAAGTACCAAGGGGCTTGGTTCAAGGTGTCTTGGTGTGGGCACAGAGCTCACATGAATCTACATAGGCTTCAACTTTGGCCATCATGTGGGGCCAATAGAAAAAGCGGGAGGTTGTGTGGGATGTCTTATGATAACTGAAATGTCATGACAGTGGGTTGTCATGACAATGATGTAGTACCTCGAGGTGGGGGCCCTAGAGGGGCATGCATGTGCCCACAGAAATATGTTACTTCTTCTTTTTGTGGAGCAGGCATTCAAGTGCCCGAGTGCTCAGGAAGTGGTTCCTGGGCAAGGGGGTTCTCCTTCAAGGTGGACTGAATAAGGGAGATCAGAACTTGGCAAATTGCCACATTGAGGAAATTACTATGTTTGAGGAGGCATGGTGGTTTGGAGGATGGTTCCTCACCCTCCTGTTAATGCTCTCCTTTTTGCAATAGGTGTTGGTCTTCCTTTTCAGGACTTAGGCTGGTAGGTCATGGTGAACTCAAACTGAAAGAAAAACAGGGTTCGCCTTTGGTTTAACACTCAGATCTTGCAGAGATACTCAAGGTTCTTGTCTGTGAAGACCTGTGTAAGGTGCCAAGCCCCCTCAAGATGGTGGTGCCACTCCTCAAATGCAGTTTTAATTGCGAGCAACTCCTTATCTAATATTTTGTCATCTCTTTCCACTGGGGTGAGGTTGCGGAAGTAAAATGCACAGGGGTGCAAAACTTGCTGGGGTCTGAGCTTCTGTGAGAGTACCATCCAAGGGCCACATTGGACCCATCAGCTTCCACTATGGACAGCCAGGCTGGGTCAGAATGCACCGGATGGGGGCCATTGTGAAAGCAGATTTGAGCTTGTGAAGGCGTGCTGGGTTTCGGGCGACCAAGTGAACCGAATGGTCTTATGCAGGAGCAAAATCAGAGGAGCAATTTTTCGTGAGAAGTCAGTGATAAATAAGGCTATGATTTTATCATGGAAATCACGGAATCCATGACTTCCAAAGACCTCCATGACTTCATCCCTGGGGGCTGGAAGCTGCAGGGTCCCACCACTTCCACAGTGGCTGGGAGCTGTGAGGTACCCCTGCCGCCTGAGGCAGCGGGCGCCTAAGCTCCAAGCCACCCTGGGCAGTGGAGATACCCTGCAGCTCCTGGCCACCGTGGGTAGAGGGGATACCTCGCAGCTCCCAGCTGCCATGGTCGACAGGGGGACCCCCGGCAGCTGTGGTGGCAGTGGGATTCTGGCAGCTCCCCCGCCTCTGTGGCGGGGCAGGGGGATCCCCACAGCTCCCCACCACTGCAGGGGGGGGGGCAGGAAGACTCCCACAGCTCCCCGCCACCGCTGGGGAGAGGGGACCTTGGAGCTCTGAGCCCCAGGGGTTGTGGGGGCCCCAGAGCTCCCAGCCACCCCGCAGCTGCCCAGCCCCTTCCCATTTTATCATGGATATTTTTAGTAAACCTCAGGGACAGGTCATGGGGTTCCGTGAATTTTTCTTTATTGCCTGTGACGTGTCCATGACGTTTACTAAAAATATCCATGACAAAATCTCAGCCTTAGTGATAAACCACTGATAAAAATGGGCAAAGCCCATGAAGCGTTGTAATTCACAGAGTTCCGGGAAGCTGCCCAGTCACAGTTTGCTGCTACTTTTTATGGATCCATCCGAATGTCCTATGTGGAGAGATGTAGCCTAAAAACTCCAGTTTGGCTAACAACCCGTGCTTCTGCAGCCTTTCTAGAACACGTCAGACATGACAACGGTGTTGTTCTTGGTTCTCCGAAAATACCAGGTTACTGTCGAGATAAACGACGACATATTGATCCAATATGTCCCTGAACAGGTAGTTCACAAAGTGTGGGAAAGTTGCGGGGGCAGTGTTAAACCCGGGGTATTCAAAGTGCCTGTACTGGGTATGGAAGTTGGTTTTCCATTCATCCCTGGCTCTTATATGCACTAAGTTGTAAGCTTCTTCAAGCTTTAGCTTCATGAAGATCCTGGCCATTCACATGCAATCTAGCAATTCTGGAATATTAGGCAGAATATACTGGTTGTGAATTGTGACCTGATTTAGGGCTCAATAGTCCATGTAAAGTTGCAGCAATCCATCTTTCTTCCATACAAAAAAGGATTGGTGCCCTGAATGGGGAGGTAGATTAGCAGATGAAGCCCTTCTCAAGATTTTCTTAGATATACGTGCACAGTGTTTCCAGTTCTGATTAAAACATGGTGTATGTTCATCCATTAGGGGCCTTTGCCCTGGGCTGCAAATCTATGGGGCAATCATAGTCCCAGAGAGGGGGCAGGATGTCCACATTTTTTTTCTCAAAAACATCAGTGATTTCTTGGAGGGACATGGTTGTGGGCTCAAGGTACCTCGTTTCTGGCTGGCTCCCACTGCCCTGGATGTCTCCTGGGGTGGTAACATCCCTTCCTGGAGAGCAAAGGTTAGCTCATATGGGGGTTGCAGGCCCACTTTTTCGCAGTAATTGAAAGAAAAGTTGGCATTCTGTCTCCTCCAGTAGATAAGTGATAGGAGATGTACCTGCTCTTTCCATCATCTGTTGAGAGATTAGCGGAAAAGGGAAGTCTGGGGGTGGTCTGAGCAGTCTTTTAGGGCTGGGTTGTGGGGGGCCTGTGGGCATGGGGTGAGCTGCTCAGTATCTAAGCTGAAGAGTTGAACATCAGTCTGGTGCCAAGCCAGGTCAAAATTGCAAAGTTAGAGTTTGTTAACAAATTGAGAGCATGAGGCAAGAATTGAGTTCAAGCCACCTTGGGTCTTGTCCCGGGGTCAGCAATGGTCCTAAGCCAAAGAGAGTAAACCAAGATCGGAGTCGGGAGCCAGATTGAGAGTCTGGGATCCAGGCAAGTTGCAGTGAGGAGCAGCAAGCAGGGTGTGGGGTATAAACATACAAGAGGTCTGTGTTGCTCAGACAACTCCCAGAAATGGTTTCCTGGGTTATATGCAAATTGCCCGCCAAACAGGGAATCAGAGGATACTCTACACAGCAAAGAAAAACACGCAGCTGGCCCATGCCAGCCAACTCCAGCTCACAGAGCTTGGACTGTGGGGCTCTTTCATCGCTGTGTATGATTCTAGGGTTTGGATGGATCCCAGGCTCTAGGACTCTGCAGGGTGGGAGGGTCCCAGAGCTTGGGCTCCAGCTCACAGAGATGAAATAGCCCTGAAGACCAAGCCCTGTGAGCCTGAGATGGCTGGCATAGCCACGGGTTTTTCTTTGCTGTGTAGATGTAGCCAACGAGGCCAGTTGCTTAGACCCTGTTAGGCAGGACTTCCTTTCAAGTTCTTCTCAGGGATAACTCTGCCTGGGTCACTGGTGGCAATGAGGCAGCAGCACCTGACTTAGACCCTCTGGTCCTACGTTCTAGGCCCATGGGTTTTAATAGTGACTGATTAATTAATAGTGTTGACAAACTCTTGCAGGAGTACCCTTCATTTCTCCTCATCTGAAAGACTGTGACTGTGACACAAGCCAAAACGTATGCTACATGGAATATAGTGACTGAATTGGTTAGATATTGAACATGCTAAAGTAGCAAACACACAAGTCCTGTCCCTTAGATCCCCCCAAATGATTAATTATCATCACAGTAGTACCCAGAATTCCTGTCAGGATAAGGTCCTTGCCATGATAGGCACCATACACACACACACAGCAAGTTCTTACTCTGAACACACAGGAGTCTTTCTTCTGAAGAGATTACAGTCTGCTTTGAAAAGCTGAATTTTCCTCCCTCGTAATTATAATATCTGCTATGGCCTCATTTTGGGGGACTTGTTTGAGAATGCTAAAATTTGCAATGAGATTTTGGAAGTTAGATCTAAATCTTGTTAGTTATGTAAAAAAGGGGAAACCTGTGATGCTTTAGCATTAAGATTACAGACACACGTAAAAGTCTGGAAATAGAAATATTAAGGTTCTTGTAGTAGACTTAACTCACTCACATTGCTAGTTGCTATTAACCTGTAAACGTACAAGCGAATTAATGTAATGGTGCTAGCAGAGATTCTAGTTGTAAATTTCCATTTGGTTCCTGATGCTAGGCCTTGGTATTGAACAAAAGGTCTATTGGGCTAGATGGGTTCCCATGGTACTGGTTTCCCAGTAGAAACTAACAGATTGAAGCTTTCTGATGGAGTCTTCTGGAATTTCCTCAAGGGTAAGAATTTTACTTCATGAATCTAACAGTTCCGCACATAGTTGCTATGGGGGGAGGTGCTTTATGTATGCAGATAGATAGATTTCAAGTAAAAAGAAAAGGAGGACTTGTGGCACCTTAGAGACTAACAAATTTATCTGAGCATAAGCTTTTGTGAGCTACAGCTCACTTCATCGGATGCATTCAGTGGAAAATACAGTGGGGAGATTTATATACATAGAGAACATGAAACAATGGGTATTACCATACACACTGTAACGAGAGTGATCAGGTAAGGTGAGTTATTACCAGCAGGAGAGCGGGGGGGAGGGGGAACCTTTTGTAGTGATAATCAGGGTGGGCCATTTCCAGCAGTTGACAAGAATGTCTGAGGAACAATGGAGGGTGGAAGGGGGGGAAATAAACATGGGGAAATAGTTTTACTTTGTGTAATGACCCATCCACTCCCAATCTCTATTCAAGCCTAAGTTAATTGTATCCAGTTTGCAAATTAATTCCAATTCATCAGTCTCTCGTTGGAGTCTGGTTTTGAAGTTTTTTTGTTGAAGAATTGCCACTTTTAGGTCTGTAGGTCACTAGGTTTTCGGTATAGGGTGGTGTTTATGTGGCCATCACTTATTAGCACCGTAGTGTCCAGGAAGTGGATCTCTTGTGTGGACTGGTCCCGGCTGAGGTTGATGGTGGGATGGAAATTGTTGAAATCATGGTGGAATTCCTCAAGGGCTTCTTTTCCATGGGCCCAGATGATGAAGATGTCATCAATGTAGCGCAAGTAGAGTAGGGGCATTAGGGGACGAGAGCTGGGGAAGCGTTGTTCTAAGTCATAAAAATGTTGGCATACTGTGGGGCCATGCGGGTACCCATAGGAGTGCCGCTGATTTGAAGGTATACATTGTCCCCAAATGTGAAATAGTAATAAACACCACCCTGTACCGGAAACCTACTGACCGCCATGCCTACCTACATGCCTCCAGCTTTCATCCAGACTACACCACACGATCCATTGTCTACAGCCAAGCTCTACGATACAACCGCATTTGCTCCAACCCCTCAGACAGAGACAAACACCTACAAGATCTCTATCAAGCATTCTTACAACTACAATACCCACCTGCTGAAGTGAAGAAACAGATTGACAGAGCCAGAAGAGTACCCAGAAGTCACCTACTACAGGACAGGCCCAACAAAGAAAATAACAGAATGCCACTAGCCATCACCTTCAGCCCCCAGCTAAAACCTCTCCAATGTGTCATCAAGGATCTACAACCTATCCTGAAGGACGACCCATCACTGTCACAGATCTTGGGAGACAGGCCAGTCCTTGCTTACAGACAGCCCCCCAACCTGAAGCAAATACTCATCAGCAACCACACACCACACAACAGAACCACTAACCCAGGAACCTATCCTTGCAACAAAGCCCGTTGCCAACTGTCCACATATCTATTCAGGGGACACCATCATAGGGCCTAATGACATCAGCCACACTATCAGAGGCTCGTTCACCTGCACATCTACTAATGCGATATATGCCATCATGTGCCAGCAATGCCCCTCTGCCATGTACATTGGTCAAACTGGACACTCTCTATGTAAAAGAATAAATGGACACAAATCAGACGTCAAGAATTATAACATTCAAAAACCAGTTGGAGAACACTTCAGTCTCTCTGGTCACTCGATTACAGACCTAAAAGTGGCAATTCTTCACCAAAAAAACTTCAAAAACAGACTCCAAAGAGAGACTGCTGAATTTGAATTAATTTGCAAACTGGGTACAATTAACTTAGGCTTGAATAGAGATTGGGAGTGGATGGGTCATTACACAAAGTAAAACTATTTCCCCATGTTTATTTCCCCCCCTTCCACCCCCCATTGTTCCTCAGACGTTCTTGTCAACTGCTGGAAATGGCCCACCTTGATTATCACTGCAAAAGGTTCCCCCTCGCCCCCACCCCCGCTCTCCTGCTGGTAATAACTCACCTTACCTGATCACTCTCGTTACAGTGTGTATGGTAACACCCATTGTTTCATGTTCTCTGTGTATATAAATCTCCCCACTGTATTTTCCACTGAATGCATCCCATGAAGCGAGCTGTAGCTCACGAAAGCTTATGCTCAAATAAATGTGTTAGTCTCTAAGGTGCCACAAGTACTCCTTTTCTTTTTGCGAATACAGAATAACAGGGCTGCTACTCTGAAACCTGTCAAAAGATTTCAAGTAGGTTTTTTGTACCTAAATATGTCACATTAACAGTGCATTAACAGTTCTTTTTATTATTTGTGTATTAGCATTAGGAGAGGAGATTGCATTTAATTTCCTTTGTGCTTCTACCGCCCACACTATATTTTATTAATACACACACAAAAATCTGCCGGTGCATGTTAGCATTTGCATGGTCTCATTTTAGTTGTACAGTTCATAGATTTTATAGATTTGAAGGTCAGAAATTACCATTATGTTCATCATTCTAGTCTGACCTTCTGCATAACACAGGCCATAGGATTTCACCTAGTGATTCCTATATCTGCATTCCTGCACTTACACCTACCTCATCAAGATGAATGGCCTCTGGGTAAAGAGATCTCACTTCAGAGAGGTGAATAAGGCAGGGATGAGCTCACACCTTTGTTGTTCTCTTCCTTCAATGCTCTCAAGACCCACTTCTGCAGTGATGTCTATGAGAAATCAGCCAAATTAACAATGGCCATTTAAGTGACACTGTGGAATAAATGGATCCTGTTTAATTCATAATAAGAAACTGCAAATGCGTATCTCTGTATACAAAAATAGTATATATTTGAATGCGTCCCTCTTCCTACACTTTGTGTATCACTTGTTTTCTTAGGCTCTGATTCTGTAAACTCTTTATTAATATTATTTATTATTTGCATTACTATAGGACCCAGGAGACCCAGTCACGGACCAAGACTCCTTTGTTTTAGGCACTGTATAAACACAGAGCAAGAAGACAGCCTCTGCCCCAGAGCGCTTATGCATGTGCTTTACTTTCCACATATAGGTAATTTGAAGGGGACATCAATTGAACTACTTAGGGGTATAACATGAAGCAGATACATAAGTCTTTGCAGAACGGGGGCCTTACATTCAAAGCTGTTTGGGGCAGGAACTGTCTCTTAATATGCCTTTGTGCAGCGCCTACCACAATGTGGCCCCAATCCTGATTGGAGTCCCTGAGTGTTATTGTAATACAAATATTAAATGCTGAAAATAGTAACAAGGGCAACAGTAATAGAGAGAAACCAGGGGGCCAGTCCTGCAGTCCTTACCACAGCAATCAGTCTCCTAATTTGTGTTATGATGAAGGACTCTGCTTTATGTTTCAATGAGATACTTATTGCAAGACAGGCCCACTGTATTTTTCTTCTGGCTTCCATCTGCCTCCTATATATTGTTCCAGCAGCAGCCGTATAATCAGTGAGGAGATGCAGGGAAGCTGTACAAAGTGATGTCACAGAATGGCCAGAGCTTCTTTAGGTTCTGATAAAATCTTAGCAGATGCCCACTGAGCATGATCACTGTTCTTTTCCAGTTCAATATCTCTGTTTTTAATGTCCCTTTCACCCACCCACCTCCTAAATTAACGAAGAGCCTTCTCCTGGGTAAAGACTATTTATATGCAATATTTGTTTGGAGGGGTTTTGTGGCTTTTGCTTTTGTTAAATATTTTTGAGTTATCCTTCAGCCAATACATAAATAAACAAATAAATGAACAAATAAAGAACGTCTGAAGCCTTGATTCAGCAAAACACTAAGCACATGTTCAACCTTGCTCATATAGTCCATTGGCTTCATTGTTGAAGCCAATGGGATATAAGTGCTTGGCAAAATTGAAGCCTGACTGTTGAAAATGTGCATTTTATGTGTACTAATGTAGTAATGTTCACTTCTCTTATTTCAAAACAAAATAATCATTTTCAAAACAGCAATTTTCATCAGATCTCAAAGCACTTTACAAACGTGTTCAGTATCATTCCCCATTTTGCAGATGGAGAAACGAAGGCACAGAGAGGCAAAGTGAAGTCACTTGCCCACGGTCACCCAACAGGTCAGGGGCAGAGTTGGGAATAGAATCCACATTTCCTGAATCCCTGTCCATGTCTCCATCTACTAGGCCACACTGGCTACTAAGCAAACTAGGATGCCTCCACATTGCACAATTACCTAATACACCCATCCATGCAATCTTATTACCCATGGTCACCTTTCTGTTCCCATAAACCCTTTGACTTGTGCACCTGTCTTGTCCCTATTTAGGTAATCAGCTCCACATGGGTGGACCCTTATGCCTCTGTAGAGTTGCAATGAAATCACTGGAGCTCCACATAACAGTAGGGGTCCATCCATGTGGTTATTATCTCTTATTCTATGTTTACACTGTAAATAGAACCGAAACCTGACTTGGACCTCTGGATGCTACTGCTATTCACTGGCATTGTGGCTAAGTTAGGGACTTAGACTCGAGACCTGGGTTCAGTTCCCTGCTCTGCTATTGGCTGCCTGCATGACCTTGGATAAGTCACTTAACATCTCTGTCTTAGCCCTATTCTACAGATTAGGACATAATAGTATTTTACTTTCTTTGGCTATTTAGATAGTAAGCTCTTTGGGGCAGAGACTGTCTCTTACTACATGTCAGGACAGCTCAAGAGGGGTGGGGGTCTCTAGGCTCTATTGTAATACAACTAATAAATGAATAATAACCTCCAATAACTGACAAATAGCTGAAGGGATTGTCCTCAAAAACTCACCTTTGGGCTAAAACTAAGCCTAGAGAGAGTCAGCATCAATGGGACATTTTCATAAAAACTTAGGGTTCTAATGCAAATCACTAGAGCAGGTTTTCAATAAAGTGAAAAAATAAATATAAAGAAAAAGAATTAATTTTTTTCAAATTTAATACAATATGGATGGTTTAAAACCTTGGATAAAATATCACCAGCCATCCAGCTTTCCTTCTTTATGATCGTAGATGTGGAAAGCTATCATTATAGTTTGCAAATAATGTTACCCTTTTATGTATGTTGTCTGAGCTTTTTTATGACAAGTCTTCCACTAGACAGTTTCTTACATAACGGCATTCTTCTTTTTACTTCAGAGAAAGCTGTTAGGCAATGATTTTTCACTGGCAGATTTTGTTAATAATATCCACCGAAACCTGCACCTTCAAGAAATTTTCCACTTTGAAACTGTCATGACATATTTTTTCTTATTAGAATGTTTGCCTAATGCTAGACATAGAAACAAATATTTATCACTCTAGGTATGCTTACACAAATCACCATTATTAATCTAAATCACTTCAATTAAAATTGACACAATTGAGATAATTAATACTATTTTGATTGATAAATAAACCCTTGTTCCTTTTATCCTGGCATTCGTTAATTACCTGCCTAATGTTGTAGCTGACCGAGAGGGATATACTCCTGTTCTGTGGATGTTGTGTATTTGTGTGCATTCCATTTTACCAGTGATTGGCTGTGTCTTGAAAATAACAATATTTTTGGACTATGATATAAAGTTTTGTCTATTTGTCTGTCGAATTGCTGGGGTAGAGTGTGCATTACCTCATATAGAAGAGGGTAAATATTATTTACTATTTGATTTGAGATGAAATTCCAGTATTATTTCATTCCCATATTTCTTCCTCCCCATTTCCCCCCAATTCTATGGAGCACTGGTATCCACCACAGCACTCTAGAATAGTGAGCAGACTGCGACACTGTTGCAGGGTTTCCCTACAGCAGAGCTGTGCCAGTACTATTGATCAAGACACAGGCACTAGCTAAGCAATGCAAGGTTGTTCTAATTCCCTGACTTATCTCCTCCTCCCTCTACCCACTGGAAATAGTAAACCCTGGTTCTCAAAATCAAACTGCAGTCTTCTGACTGCAGGGAGTCTAAGTAACTTTGATTGCTGAGTCATTCAATTGACCCACATATATAAAATTTCTGTGTGTAGCTAGTGATCATATAAAATGCTCATTGTAATCCTGTAAAATTGGAAGCTCTAACTAAGCACTATTTTAAAATATATTCAGCTTGAGATTCTACAGGCTCCCCAAATCACCATTCACTCAATGTTCACCAAATAATATTTCATTATATCCGCTGAATTAGTATGTTCTTAGGGGTCCTTTTTTTCATTCACAAGTCATCTTAGTGCTAATCAGCAGTCTGGTCTTATACCTGCTACTGCTGAGAAAGTCAGATCTTGAAAAGCCACAATTTCCAGACAATTTTTTCCCGTCAAAAATCATATATGGGTTTTTTGGATCTAGTATGTGATGTGGAGGAAAACTGAAGATTGACTTATTTTCAGCTATGAATTAAGTCTGTTTTTAAGCAGCCAAGACTTCTCTCTGCTCTGCATTATGAAATTCACCTTGTAACCCACTGCATCTTTTTGTAAACATTGTTTTTAGGAGTGTGAGCTTTTTTTTGGAGTAGCTGATCTAAATGTATATTCCAGTACCACTGCACCAACATGAACTACTAGTGTTAATGTTGTTTGAGGGGCTCCCACCAATCCCTTCCCCCATTTCTAAGGGTGTTATAACTGGGCCAGGAACATTTTGGTCTCGTCTGAAACTTGACAAAATGTATGTCATGTATGCATGTAAAGATGGATGCATAAAAGGTGATTCCTGCATCTATATTTTGTTGGGCAAGTTATTAAACTGGTCTCAATCCTTCAGGATGAAAGTTGCTGTGTCAATGTGATTGTAATAATTATTCTTCATTAGGAAAAATGATACTTCTTGTTAACCAGTGCAAACAGTGGATGAGAATGGATGCTCCAGGTACACTTTCAAACTGGCTAATTCATAACAGTCGGGTTACAATTTATACCAAAATAAGACAATTTAAATAAAAGGAGAAAAATCAGAGAAGACATGATCAGATGAAAAGGCATGTGATCAATCTACAATATGAATGAGCTTCTTCTGCAACAAATCTCTTAAATTGCCTTCTTCGCTGCCATGTGAATCAGAGCTCATCAGCCAGCTGTCCAAGAGAAAAGGAATTTTTCCATCTACTTTATTTTCACTTTTGGGCTGGCCAGTTTGGGATGTATATGCTGTATTCCGATCACTGCCCGGATAATCTGGCATCTTGCTGAAGTAAATGGGAGTGTGACTCTGGCAGACCAGGTGCAAACTCATGTCAAGATTTCTAGACCTCACTGAGTGCTGACAAATGCATAGCTAGAAACCAGTCTGGCTCGCCTGTGTGTTAGTAGTGTTAAAATGGGTATTAAAGTTATAAAAATGTGTTTAGACTTTATGAAATGCTTGTGAGTTGCTTCATGCATTAATCTCATTTGTAATATCTGTATCCTATTTGGTCTGAAACTATAAACCCCCATAGTCAGGAGAGAAGCATTACCAAGTTCTCCACAAGAGGTGTCATCTTCTGCCCAACAAAAGAAGGCCCATAGATACCAGATGAGCCACTGTGAAACATCAGAGGAAAAAAACTTTGTTGATTGCTTCCCCCACACCCATGAAGAGGAGATGTGCAGGTGGACTTATCCCATCAGTTTGAACTCTGGGAGAAGGGAATAAAAATCTCTGACTAGAAGGAATTGTATCTCTTTATGCTGCTTGGACTCTGAGAGGCAAAGATTTCTAAGCATAAGCAAGAGATCCCCAGCTGCTTAGCCTGGCTTAGCCCTAAAGGACACATAGAGCTTGCATATCACAGCACTTCTACCACCTTTTGAAACCTAAGCCTGTAATTCATTTGTGGGTGTATGTTTACCTACTTTAACCTTGTAAATAACTCATTTCTCTTTCTTAGTTAATAAATCTTTAGAGAGTTTATTATAGGATTGACTACAAGCATTGTCTTTGGTGTAGGATGTAAGGTGTGGTTGACCTTGGGTATGTGACTGGTCCTTTGAGACTGGGAGTAACTTGAATGGTGTAAGAGACCATCTATCACAAAGGCAGGCTTGCCTGAGTGGCAAGGTAGATGGGAGTACACAAGGAGACTGTCCGTGACTCCATGACAAGGTTGTTCTAGTGCTTGAGGAGTTTACACTTGATATTTGGTTGATGAAATCTAAGTATAGAATTCACAACCAGTTTGGGGTTTGTGCCCTGCTTCTTCACAGTCTGTCCTGAGGTTGGTATTCATGCTCATGAGCCACTCCAGACAGCTTGACAGGAAGTCTTTCCATTGATTCGTAGATTATAAAGCCAAAAGAGGCCACATTGGGATAATCTAGCCTGACCTCCTGTATAACACAGGCCATAGGACTTCCCTGAATTAATTCCTGTTTGAACTGCAGTGTATCATTTAGAAAAACTTTCAATCTTGATTTAAAAATTGCCAGTGATGGAGAATTCACCACAACCCTTGGTAATTTTTTTCAGTGGTTAAATTACCCTCACTGTTAAATATTTGCACCTTATTTCAAGTCTGAATTTGTCTAGCTTCAGCTTCCAGCCATTGGATCTTGTTATATCTTTGTCTGCTAGATTGAGGAGCCCTCTTTATCAAATTTCTGTTCCCCATGTAGGTTCTCATATACTGTGATCAAGTCACCTTTTAACCTTCTCTTTGATACACTAAATAGATTGAGCTTCTTGGTCTTTCACTATAAGCAGGTTTTCCAATCCTTTAAGCATTCCTCCAGCTCTTTACTGAACCCTCTCCAATTTAACAGCATCTCTCATCCAGTAAGTACTGCCTGCATTCTTTGTTGCTATATGTATCACATTTGATCACATCAACATGCATATTGTTTGCTTGTCCCCAGCTTACCAAGTGATCCAGATTGCTCTGTATCTGTGATGTGACCTCTTCAGTTATTTACCACTCTGATCAATTCTGTGTCATCTGCAAACTTTATCAGTAATGATTTTATGTTTGTTTAACATTGATAAAAATGTTAAATAGCATAGAGCCAAGAACCAATCCTGGTAGGACCCACTAGAAATACACCCAACTTGATGATGACTTCCCCTTTACAATTACATTTTGAGATCTATCAGTTAGCTATTTTTTAATCCATTTAATGTGTGGCATGTTGATTTTGTATTGTTTGGGTTTCTTAATCAAAATGTTATACAGTACAAAGTCAAATGCCTTACAAAGGTCTCAGCATATTCCATCAACACTTATGAAGCAAACTTGTAATCTCATAAAAATATCAAGTTTATTTGAAAAGATATTTTTTCCATAAACCCAACTTTATTGGCATTAATTATATTACCCTCCTCAAATTCTTTATTAATTGAGTCCTATCTCAGCTATTCCATTATTTTGCTTAGGACCAATGTCAGGCTGACAGGCTCATACTACTGCGGGTCGTCCCATTTACTCTCTATAAATATTGGCACATTGATTTTCTTCCAGTCCTGTGGAATTTCCTCAGTGTTATAAGACTTTTTGGAAATTAGTATTAAAAATCCATTGAGCTCCTTGGACAGCTCTTTTAAAATTCTCAGATGCAAGTTATCCAGAACTGCTGATTTAAAAATGTCCAATTTTAATCACTGCTGTTTAGCATCCTCCTGAGTTCCTACTGGAATAGAAAGTATTTCATCAACATCATATGATATGACTATATCATCTGGCTATTTCCCAAATACGGAACAGAAATCTTTATTACATACTTGTGCCTTTTCAGCATTATTATTAACAATTCTACCATTCTACCAATGGACCAATACTATTAAGATTCCTTTTGTTCCTAATATACTTTAAAACGCTTTTTTGTTGTAAACTTTTCTGGACTTTGAGTTCTCTTTGTATCCTTTTGCTTCCCTTATCAATTTTCTACAGTTCCTAGCTTCTAGTTTATATTCATTACTATCAACTTCCCCTTTTTTCCATTTTTTATATATTGTTGGGTATTTTCATAGCTGCTTTTGCTTCCCTCTGAGCCAGGTTGTTTTTTAAAGCCATGTAGCCTTGTTTCTTAATAGTGGTATTGTGGATTTGGGGGCATTTAGTAACATATTATTAAACAATTCCCAACATCATTCACATTTTAATGTTAAAATTCTTCAGGCTGATTCACCTCATAATTATTTTTAGTTTTGTGAAGTTGCCCATTTGTCTGTATTACTGGTCTGGACTTTATTCTGTTTGTACATAACAAATGTAATCAAGTCATGATGAATTATGCCTAAGCAACCTCTAATTTTTAGTTCTGTGATCTGTCCTCCTTATCTGTCAAGATGAGGTCTAATATAGAATTCTCCCATGTTGGATGCAACACTTTTTGATTAAGAAATTGTCATCTGTAATATTTAGAAATTCTGAAGACATTTTAGTCATGGCAGTATGAGACCTCCAGCACTTGTCACTCAAATTCAAGTCCCCCACATGATCATGCTGTTCTTTTCCCCTACACATTATAGATAGGTGTGGAAGGAGTCAGTCATCCTGTTCCCTAGTGTGATTTGTTGGTCTGTAGCAGACACCAACTAGTACCCCATATTGTGCTTTATCTGTTAGGACATGGATCCATAAGCATTCAAGATCATTTGCTTCCAAATTGTTAGTGACTTGGAAACAGTAATGCCATTTCTGGCATAAAGTGTCACCCCTTTCCCTTTTTGCCCACTCAGTCCTTCCTAAATAGTGATTTTAACATTCCAATCATGCAAATCATCCCACCAGGTTTCAGTAATATCAGCTAGATAGAATTTATGCTCATAAATGAGAAATTCCAATTCCTCTTGTTTATTACACCAAGCTAATAGCCTTGGTGTATATGCAATTAAAACGTTTAGTCTCTTCATTTTCCTTAGTGCCTTGATTATTTTTGTTCTCAAGATCATGACTGGGTTCTAAATAGGTATGTATTTCTCCTTCCTTTTCACCCTTCCCTTTTGTTATTGGCAGAACGCCTTCCGGACGAGTCTAGCTAGCACCTGTGCCCAAAGAGATTGGATCCCCTAGAGCAGGGGCCCCCAACACGGTGCCCGCAGGCGCTGTGGCACCCACTGGAGCAGTTGTGCGCGCCCAGAGGACACAATGCCGCCGAAATGCCGCCACCGAAGAACCGCCCGTCGAAATACTGCCGAGAAGCGTTGCCGTTTCTCGGCAGCATTTCGGTGGCGATGCTTCTTTCCGCTGCTATTTCTCAGCGGCATTTCGGCGGCGGGTATCTGGCGCCCACCACAGTCTTCTGGGAATAGGAATGTGCTATTCCCACAGAAAGGTTGAGGACCACTGCCCTAGAGGCCATCTCAGCTTTACAGCTCCCTCTCCCCCTAGAAAGTGGACCAATGTTCCACAAAATCTAACTCCTCTACTTTACATCACTTACTTAGCCAGCAGTTCACTTTGGATGGAGCCCTAGATGGTGACCACAGCTGGGGTTAAAGGTGTTGTTTGTTTTTTAAATAAAGTTCAGTCCACTCTATTCCATTGGTTCCCAGCCTTTTGCAGGGGAGTGTCTCATTGGAATGCACTGTCAAAGGGGCACATCCACTCCTGTCCCCATGCACAATTTCCTGGCAGAGCTTTGATTTCTTTTTCCCTCTTCTCTCTGCTCCTCTCCTTTCTTCTCATCTGTAAAGGGGTGTAAACCCCACAATGGCACTGAAAGGGTGTAGAGGAGCTGGAGAACTCACATAGTGATGGGGCAGGACCACTTTAGGATGAGTCTCATCTGGGGAGGAGCTGGGTGGCTGCTATAAAGGAAGAGCTTCAAGGCAGAAGAGAGGAGGAGGAGGAGGCCCCGGGGTAGAGGAGGTCTTGGAGTGGTTTTTGAAAAGATGCTTTGGTAAAGGGTCAGGAGAGATGTGGAGCAAGCGATGGTGATGAGTCCCGATAAAAGCACAGGACTTCCAGGTAGAGAACCCTGGGAGATGTTCAGCTGAGGAACGGAGCATGAGAAACTTACAAGGGATGAAAGATCAAGCCCAAGGAGAGAAGAAGTTGGCTTAAGTTTATATTTTCAATTTGAATTTGTTGGAGGATTCCAGGGAGGATGCCAGTGATTCCCTGGCCCTGAAAGACAGGAGAACCCTGCACCTGGAGGAGACAGAGAGGCTGTGGAGTCTGAGAAGAACACAAGTACCCAGTGGGCCAAGGAAGGGGCTGTGGGAAGGACTGCTGACAGGCTGAGATAGGAAGACCACCTGGGAAGTAGCAGGGGGTGGCTCTGAAGAGACAGAACTTGCCTGCTCACAGAGGAGTGGGAGGACCTGGGTTCTCCTATCAGCCACTGGGGAAGGTGATGTCAGGGGCTGAAAACCGATGTAAGGACGGTGGACTCTTGTTTGTTGGACTCTCTGTTACCTTGGAAGGGTTGAGACTAAATGTGATCTGGCTGGAGGGCTGAGTCATGAGAAGCGGCAGAACACCGCAGGGCCTGAATGGCGTCTACAGGGGATGCTAGCTGAGGAGAGCCTGTTGACATGCAGCGGGTGTGCCACTGGTGTATCTATTCTTCTACATTACCTTTTTATCTTCTGTCTTTGGTTTGTTTGCTTGTTGTACTTTCCCGTTTTTATTCTTGTGGGGATTTCTTGCTCTCTGGCGCCTTCTCACAGTGGCCCATTCATATGTGATGTGTGGGCCAGAGAGCATCCTTCTGCGGCCCCTTACACTCTTTCCATTTAGCTGACTGTTGAAGGAGCAAAAGCAAGATGCAGCCCTGTAAATACAAGCTGCTCTTTGAAAACTTGATTCATTATGAGCTTGTGACAGACCAGGGCACAATCCACACTAATGAGTAGCTGTGTCACCCCAGCCCTCTAACCTGGGGTGCCCTTTACAAAGCTTTGCTGCTGTAGCTTCCAGCCTGCCTGGATTGCTCACAAACAGCCTCCAACATGCAAGTCACTCCCAGCCACGTCTATGTATGGGCTGCAGCCAGCCAGCCACACCTTGGCTCTTACCAGCCTGGGTTATACCCCAGGGTGACCCCAACACACTCACAGTCCTAGATTTCCTCCCAGAAATGTATGTCCTGTACTTCCCTGCCCCTCCCTGGACAGTACAAGTTTATATAAAGTCTGTTATTGCTTTAATAGAATATACACATAATTTGCCACCGCATATGGCATTTCCCAAACACTTCAATTTAAACACACTGGATTATATAAAATACGTTTATTAATTACAAAGAGGGAGATTTTAAGTGAGTACAAGTAATGAGGCATAACAGTCAGAAATGGTTACAAGAAAGATAAAGATAAAATGTAACTGGTGCCTAACTTAACATACTATGTTAAATTCAAAGCAAAGTTTTCTTACCACATGTTTTCAGCAGTCTTACTGACCAAACTTCTTAGGTCAGCACCCCTTCTCCCCAGAATCCAACAAATGCTTCCTTTGTTTTGTTGCTTCGGGTGCCATGACTACGATGAGCAGGGAGAGAGAGATGAGGGGTGCCTTGGAGTGTTTGTCCCTCTTTTTTATAGCATCAGTCCCGCTCTGGAAAAACATTTCCAGTGGAGATTCAGGAGACCAAGAGTCTACAGGAAATGATGTTCCCTGCTATTTTTGCCTCACCTGTTTGAGTGCCCTTTTTTCCCTTCCTGCTTGATGACTCTGTTGACTGCTTAAATGCAAATTCCTTTGTTTGAGACAGACCTGTTTGGCCCATGTGTTCAGATCACCATGCAGTGGAGTCTTATAACTTCACATACAGTGCTGCCATACACATTTTATCAGCACAATAATGATGAGTAAATTATGAGTTTTCAAATGATTCCTCACAAGGCATACTTTGTACAACAGTTATTACACTAGAGTGTAGGGCATGGACACAGGGGTACATTCTGTCACAGAGACGTTATAGGAGCACTGACAGAAAGTAGCTGGCTGTCAGTGAATCACTTAGTGCTTTCCCTATTGCCACAGGATCTGACTGGCATTGGGAGGGGAACAGATCCTGCAGGCATGCAAGTTTCTTCATTCCCCACTGTCTTGTCCCAGCCTCCACTTGACTAGTGTGGGCCATTCTGCCTGCAGGGGCCTACGCCCCCTGATTGGGAAACACTGCTCTGTGTATCACAAACATATAGATTCGTGAAGGGTGATGTTTGAAAAGTTTGGTGATTTGGTTTAGGTCAGACAAGCACTCAAAAGTTCAGATGCTTCTCCTGGGAAATTCCCTGTTTCCTGCCACCTATCTTTGTCATGGGGAGACTTCCCACTCCTCCTCTGGCAGCAGTGCTCTTCCAAGGAGTCTTGCCACCTGTAAGTATCTTCAGAAGGCAGGCTCCTGGCCGTTCCTCACCTAGCCACAGTGCTAAATACATTGCTGCTCGGTTGAAAATCAGCATGGTTTGTGGATTCTATGGTAGTGATGCCAAAAGATACACAGGATGCCTGGGAAGCCCTAGAATGTGTGTGATGTTGTGTTCCTGGTCAATACTGAGTATACAATGCCAAGGAAGCCCCAGTAGCTTATAACAACAGCAACAGTGAGCCAACGTCACTGCAGTACACATTAATCAAAGCAGCCTATGATCTTAAAAAAAAGCTTTAGGTTCAGAAGAGATTAGGGGCTGGGCAAAGTTCAAACTGGGTCTTATTTTGGCCAAACCCGTTCACCAATCCCTATTACAGATTTACATTTTCATCCCAACCAAACACATCATTATCCAACTTTCCTTATCTTCGCTTTAGAGTCTTGTCAAGGTTCAGTTCATCCCTGTATATCTAGATATCTAACTATCTGTCTAGCCATCTAAACACCACCCCCAAAATTTTGAAGCCTCACTCTATTTCAATTCACCATGTACCCAATCAGAAAATATAATTTATTCTCCAAAGATGGTTCAACACTGTCAAAGCTCATGTCTCTGTTGTACAATGCTGTTTCTTCCAGGCAGAGGTATAATTGCATTCACCATGTGTTTCTCAGACTGTGAAGCTGGTTTCTCCAGAAAAGCTCCATCTTCTTCAAGGGCAGGTTAAAGCACAAATGATAGATATGACAAAGGAATATTGTTTTGAATATTCAGTTCACTACTAAATACTCAGTTGGGAGTTCCCCAGTTGCCTGAATCCAAAGTGGAAGAGAGAGAGAGAGAGAGAGAGAGAGAATTTTATATACAAGTTGCTCAGCATAAAAATATACTTCCCAAATACATCTTTTTTTCTCCAATGATAGCCCTTCCCTGCCCAACTTCCTCATCTTCCTATTCTCTTCCCCACAAAAAATAATTCCATTAAAAGACACACTGAGTACTTTTTCTGTCCTTTAGGGTCTGATTTTTTTTATCTTAATGAAGTCAGTGGGAGTTCTGATTAAGAACACAGTGTAATCATGACCAGGCCATTAAGGAAGGAACTCTGATCCAAAGACTAGGAAGATCGCTTGCAGCATATCCTTCAAGATACTTGTGTTGATATTTCAAAGAGATGAATTTCATCCCTGTGCAGAGGGCTAGCACAGACACTGCATCGCTTACTGGCAAGTGGGACTTAACTGGTGCATAGGTCTTCTGTCTACTCTCTGCACAGGGGGGAATTTCTCCTCATGCAAGTTAGCTTCACTAATAGAGATTGACTGTCAGGGATCAGCCATATAACCATCCAAGCCATAGCACCAGATCCTCATGAGTATGGATGCCACTATTATCATTTGTGTAAGAGAACATCATACTCCAGTTTTTCATACCCCCCGCCCCGTTTTTTAGATCCACACATTTTATACTAGCTTTAAAACCATCAGTTGTGGCTACATAAATACCTACTACAACTTTGGATGTACAGGCCACATGGAGAATCAGAGCCACTTCAACCCTTTGTCTTACTAATAGTGCACTGGGTTTTAGAACTGGGCCCTGAATATTTCACTTTAAAACCCAATTGGCAAATACAGAACTTCAGCCATCTTATCCTCTGAACCTTATAAAAACACAGTACCGGTCCAGATCCTTAGACGGCATACACAGCCTAACTCCATTGAATTCAAGCCAATTTACACTAGTTGACAATCTGGTCGAGTTTCTCTTACACTGTAGACCTAATAGGTACCAGTGACATTGACTCATAATTTGACACAGTTTAGTTACCATCTTTTTGGAGAGGCAATTTTGTGACTTTAACTTGCCAGAAATTCATATAGATGAGTAGGATGGTTAAATGGAGAAGTGAAATGAAAAGGCCAAATGTATCCAGTTCCCTGTTAACTGAAATGCTGTCCAGACCTCTGTCCTGGTTAACTTTTATTTCACCTAATTACTTCAGAAAACTCTCTTTTTGTCACTTATTTAACGTTTGGATAATGCTCTATCACTGGCAAGATTTACCTCTCCCCTATGCCAATAGTGCACTTAGTATTTTGATCAAGAAAGCAGTAATAGCAAACTGGTCAGATGATGACACTACCATCATTCAGGCTGTGTGCAGTATGTAGTGGGTTACTTGTTGGAATGTCCTCAATTTACAGCCGCCTCCCCCTTTTAATGAGCTCAAAGGACTAATGTGCAGCTCTCCAAAAGTTCCTTTCACTTTTCCACAGTGTTTCAATATTACAGGCCTGATTCTCCCTCACATGTTACTATTTGTATTCTAGTAGCACACAGAGCCCCTAATTGAGATCAGGGCACCATTGTGCTAGGCATGGCACAAACACACATTAAAGGGCAGGCCCAGTAAAATAGACACAACAGACAAAGAGTGTGAGGGGAAACAGAGACGTAGAGATGTTTTCATAGGTATTAAAACCAGAAGGGACCATTGTGATCATTTAGTCTGACCTCCTGCAAGTCACAGGCCATTGGATTTCCCTGCGTTAATTCCTGTTTGAATTAGACCATATCTTTTAGAAAAATATCCAATCCTAACTTTAAAATGTCCAGGTATGGAAAATCTACAACAGCGCTTGCTAAGGTGTCCCAATAGTTAATCCCCTCATTGTTAAAAATATGCACTTTATTTCTAGTCTGACTTTGTCCAGCTTCAACTTCCAGCCATTGGATCGTGTTATACCTTTCTCTGCTAGACTACAGAGCCCATTATTACATATTTATTCTCCATGTAGGTATTCATAAACTGTGATCAAGTCACCCTTAAACCCTCTCTTTGATAAGCTAAGTAGAGTGAGCTCCGCAAGTCTGTCACTTTACAGCAGGTTTTCCAACCCTTTAATCATTCTTGTGGCTCTTCTCTGAATCCTCTCCAATTTATCAACATTTTTCTTGAATTGTGGGTACCAGAACTGGACACAATATTCCAGTCGTAGTCACACTAGAGCCAAAGACAGAGATAATATAACCTCTCTGCTCGTACTCGAGAGTCCCCTGTTTATGCCTACAAGGATCACATTAGCCCTTTTGGTCACAGCATCACACTGGCAGCTGTTTTTCAGGCTATCCCCCTTCCTAGTCTGTATTTTTCATTGCTAGACATATACATTTACATTTAGCTGTATTAAAACACATACTGTGTAATTATACCCAGTTTACCAAGCAATCCAGATCAATCTGTATTAGTGGCCTGTCCTCTTCATTATTTACCACTCCTCCAATCTTTGTGCCATCTGTAAACTTTATCAGTGCTTTTATGTTTCCTTCCAGGTTACTGATAAAAAAATTAAATGGTGTAAGCTCAGGAACCAATCCCTGCAGTACTTCACTAGAAAAACAACCTCCTTTCCATTTCTAATCTGAAACCTATCAGATTGCCAGTTTTCAATCCATTTGATGTGTGCCATGTTGGTTTTGCATTGCTCTAATTTCTTAATCAAAATGGCATGTATTACCAAGTCAAATACTTTACAGAAGTCTAAAGTCTTGTTCATATAGTAAGTTACTATGCAACAAACCAGGGTGTGGATCTACTGGGCACCAGCTTGCCATACAGTAAAGTCCTGCATTGACACTGTTACAGCGCAGTGAAAGTTCCGGAGTGTGGCTCAGAGTACTATGCTTTGAAGTGTAGCCCCACTGACACTTCAGAGGAGAATCAGGCCTGAGATGTGTAACCATGCATTTTGTTGTCCTTGTGTTGACTTGACTTCTCGGTTTTCTATAGCTGGAGACATGTCAGTCGTAGTCAGCCAGATGTTTCCCACAAAGTGTCACATAAAGGAAGCAGGACTGTATTCAGCTGCAGTGGTGGATTAATGCACGGGCCAACTTTGACCCCCCGCAGAAGTACTGGAAGCTGTGTAGAACTGGGGGAGGGGGGGAGGCCACCAGCACCTGAACAGTGGCCCCACCCCCTGCTTTTCCACTTCCCATAGGGGCGCTACCCCCTGGCCAGGCCGGCAGCCGGAGCCAAGACATGGTAAGAACCACCCAGGGAGCTCAGGCCGCTGTGGGGAGCCCCAGACCCTCCACCTGCTCTGGGCAGGGAGTTGAGGTGCACTAAACCAACCCCCAGCCCATGTCCCAACCCCCTGGGGATGCACCTGACCCTCACAGGAGCAAGACCTCAGCAGACCTCCAGGAGTATGAGGGTGAGGAGCCATGGTAGCTAGTCCCTCTTCTCAGAAGCAGCCATGGAAACTGAAAACTGCCATCTTCCCAAGGACAGAGTCACGGATGCCATCCGTCTGGCAATCTGGCTTGTGGGAATGATGTCATGGGATGTACTGAGTATCCACCAAGGTCATAATGTGTGCCAATCAGTCTGTCAGGAAAAATAATTTAAATGGCCCACTGGACCTGAAGACGTCTCCTTTGCTGATCTCTCCTCTCTAAAGGTCAGTGTGGGAGAAGAAAGGTCCCACACAACTGAAAATTCTACCTGATTGTTCTCTCTCTCTCTCTCTCTCTCTCTCTCTCTCTCTCTCTCACACACACACACTCATACTCACACTCACACACACACACACCCCGCAATGATCAGGGATGAGCCTCTAGCTTTAAGGATTTCCTATAAGAGCAATGGGGAACTGGGGACAGACCGAAAAAGAGCAACAGTGATGGGATATAAGGAGCTTCTTATTTTTCCCACTGAAGAAGACTGTGGGTGTTTACAAAATATCCCTTGCTGTTAGGCAGGAACTGGTCTGTTTTGGGATCATAAAGCAGGGTGGGTGTTACTCAGCTACAGAGCTGTAGTAACTCCGGCAGGACAGTTACAAAGCTCACTGAAATGCACTAGCCTTCTCCACAACCTTTTTCTACAACTTTCTGTGGCAGAGCTACTCTCTTGAGTATTGTGGTGTTTCCAGGCTGGTGTTTCCTCTGGATCAGAGCCTGAAACTATGGCTTTCCTGGGCTTTTGTATCACAGGAAGCAGTGGGTTTTTGATAGTGGATCAGGCCATAAGCAACTGGCCACTCCCTTCATTTTTTGTTTTTTTCAAATTATTTTTAACAAATCTACTAGCCAGCAGGTTTTGAGCATAACAGAAGATACAGGGAGGGCTAACTCTTTGGGCTAAATCCTGCTGTCCTTAGTCAGGCAAAACTCTTCTTTTGCCTTGTTTACACCAATGTAGCTGCACTACTGTCTACTCCAATGGTGTAAAAAAGGCAGCTTTACCTGGAGTCAAACGAGTGTAAACTGTGCTGGTGCAAGTCACAATTTACACTGGTGCAATGCATCTCCAACCCACTGGTCAGCATGTGTGCTGTGTGTCCCTCTCTGTATCCACGCTACACAGGAAGTAGTCCCCCACATGCCTGAATGAGGAGTTTTCTCTAGTATAGCCATGGTGGTGTAACTATTCCAGTATCAAAGCCCTGTTGTGACCAAGGCCTAAGGCCTGCAGGATTTGGCTCCAGGCTAGAATTAGATGTAGAGCGCACACGGGGATGGCTACTGTGGTAGCATGTATCCCTGTTTTAGTTACAGCTGCTTGGAAAGTTTTGAATTTTGAAATGTTGACAAAAATTCACATTTTGAAATTTCATAAACTGAAAAAAAAAGTAATACTTCAGTAAATCCTGCTCCTCATTTTTAAATAAACTGTAGAGCTAGTCAAAATTTTGAATTGGGGGTTGGGAGGAATAGGAGAGAAACAGAAGAAATTTTAGGGGAAAGTCATGATTTTCTCCCCCTGTTTTTTTTCAGCCAGATCTAGTTTGATTTCATTGATCAAATGGCCAAGGTCTCCACTCATTAAGGTCCTGAGTCAAATTAACACTTCAAGCTGGATCTGTTTGCAGGGTCAAAGGCAGCTGATAGATCTAATATCAGCAGGACACCTGGAGTGAAATTTTGATCCCATTGGCCATTGACTTTAATGGAATCAAGATTTCACCTCCAGTCTTTATCCATCATCACTGATGAACACAACCAGTGCAATCAACAGTGGCTTGTTAAACTCAGCAGCCTTCTCCAGAACTAATTTATGGTCTGCAGATAAATAACTTTTCACCTGTGTTGATTACAGTCCAGATGTCTCTTTATGAAACATAGGATATTGGGTCTGTCATGAAGTTCTTCATTTTTCCTATAATGTTTTTTCACCTTTTTTATCTTGTGGGCCTCTTCCAAGTCATCAACCATCTTTTGGACAAGTTAGCAAGACAATTGTGTATTATGAGTTCACCATCTGATAGAGCATCTATGGCAAAGTCAAAATGTTCTGCCAATGCTTTGCTCATTAACTTAATTTATTGTAACTTCAGAAAAGTCTTGTAAGATATCCATCATAAAGGAAGTCAAATGGCACACTGAAGCCATGTTCTGCATAAAACCTTCTAACCCACTTAATGATCTTTGCTCTGTCAATTACTTAATTATATCACTTTTGTAGCACTTCTGAAATGTTCACCTCTCTATTTTCTAATCTTTTTTCCTTCTCCCATTTACTGTGGTCACAGATTTGTCTGGCAGTTTCATTCTAGCCACTTTTTGTGAACAACTTCTGTGATTTCTTGGCTTGTGGAGTCTTTCTTCAGCTCGGATTTGGTTTAAAGCATTGAAGTTGACATTCTTCTAGATTTCTTTACAATATTTCTCTTTTAACTCTCTATATTTGTGAGTTTCATGAAATTTGGACCTTTGTGGACATGTCATATGACGGTATCTTACGTTACAAGCAGCTGCTCCAGTAGACAGGGCACTGCAGTGGGAGTGAAAAGACTTGGGTTCTATTCTTTTTCCTGACAATGAGAAGCAGCGTGGCACTGGAAATCTGTGCAGTCCCACCTGTAAAATGGGGGTGACGATACTGATCCCCTTTGTAAAGTGGTCTTTGAGAGCGATTGATATAAAGATCTATATAAGAACAAAATATAATTATATTACCATAAAAGACATCATGTACATGCTTGGCTGAGTCATGATGAAAGGAGATATTTAATTATTTATGGTGACGGAGCTGGCTTTACAGGTATTCAAAACAAGCATGTCTGACAATGCCAAAGTGCACGCTCTTTGTTGTGCTTGCTCTTCATCCCAAAGAAGACTTAATCTAGTTGCACTTCAGTCTCTCAAGACCTATGGTCTGCTGTGCCCAGGTTTCCTCATGAAACTCCGTTTATTACCGAATAAAAGAAAGTGGTAAAATTAGGGCTGGTGGGAAATTTTCCATCAAAACTTTTTTTAAACAGAAAATTGGGTTTATGAGAAAATGAACATTTATACAGAAAGTGCCTGTTTTCCTCAAAAAAATCCATTTAGTTGGAAAATGAAACACCCCAAAACAAGGTGTTTCTCTTTAGCCCAAAACATTTTTTTGTTTGTTGTTGTACTTTTGGGACAAATGTTGTTTGTTTGTTTGTTTTTCAGCCGAAAACTGCCAAAAACCAGCAACAATTATTTTTCTTTTAATAAAAACAAATTTTTCTGCTGAAAATGAGAACTTCTTTTCTATGGAAATTTTTGATGAAAACATTTTCTGGCCAGTTATAATTAATATAATTAATCTTCTACTTTCACTATTTCCGTAGAATTATGCTGCCCTATTCCAAGTTTCTCCTTGTTTTCTTTCCTCTACCTTATTGCCAGTATTGGCATTAAAGCTTCCCTTAATGATGACATATGTTCCTCACTCATTCAGAATATGAGATAACTCTTTACATAGAGCATCTGTTTATTTATCTAGGGGACATGTGGCTGGAACATAAACTTCAATGAGCTCTGGGAAAGGCCATTTTAAAATATGAAAATGGATTAATATTGGTGTAGCCAAATTCCTTCCAACCCCTAATGTGATTACTAGCCACAGAAGATTCTGAGACAGTCTCATTATAATTAATATAAACATTATTCTTTTCCACTGGACAAATGTTGTCATAAGACAACTGATGTACCAAACAGAAACAGACCTTCAGTATGAAAAATAATGTATGTTATTGCAAGCTTCTTTTTAAGGATCCCATCCTGTGATGTGCTGAGGGTTCTGATATATAGCAGTCCGGTATTTTCTTTGCATGCACCTGATTTGCAGATATTGCAATACCATATATATTTCACCACAGTTTCTAATTATTTTATGACATTACATTGTTAATATATATCTGTGCATTGATTATTATATGTGTATTTTATATATAAATGTGAAACTTAATTACACTTTAATGTTTTCATAATAGCTAATGTGAATAATTTGATAGAGATTGGCATGAGACCAAATGACTTTCTGGAGAAAGAACTGGGGTTTTTTTTGTCTCTGGTATAGAAACCAAGATTTTCAAGGTCATCAATAATAGTAATTTTCACTTTGCCCACTGCTTAAATCAGCTGATATGAAGCTGTTCTCCAAATCAAAGGCAAAATTTGTCTACTACCGAGAAAGGGGAAACGCATTTAGTTGTCTGGAGTATTTGATGCTTGGAGAATTGATGCTGAAGCAACAGAACATTTAGCTAGCATGTAACGATGCAAAGACCTTTTGTAGTCCTTTGAAACACATATACATTTAATTCTTGCTGACTTCAGTGCAGGTGGGATAGAGCCCTAAATGTGACACATCCTCATACTGCCACTGCCATTCCGAGCGCAATATCATCCTTTCATTGCATGCGAATACCTGAGTTGTTTGTTAAAGCACCAATTTAAAAAATCACTCTTCTGTCTAAAACATTGCTAGTCACCGTTATTACAGGGAATCTGAGATTACTGAAACTGAAAGATTAGAGGGGGAAAAAGCCATTCTCGCTATTTTTTTTTTCAGGGTTTACTTTGTGTATTTGACAGCATTTTCTGTATAGTCCATCTCACGATTTCTTCTGTCACATCAATCACTTTTCCTTGCAGTTTCTGTGCATTTCTCACAGAGCCGAAAGGGAGAGAAAATACATTTTTGAAAATAGGAAAATGTGACTGTAAAACTAGAAAACTTGCCAAATGAGTAGGGGCAACTGCAGTATTAGAAACGACTTTGATCTAAGTTCTGATTTGCTGAGGTTCCTTTAAATATGAAATTCTTCATTTTTATATTCATAACACTCCCTGCTCCATAAGACAGAGTGAAATGACTTATGGAAATGAAATTATTCAACTACATGCTTTTCTTTTTTTCTCATTACTCTTCATTTTCACTACTCTTCACTAAGTAATATTGCTCCATGAAGGTTTTTCCATCATTTCTGAAGCATCTCAAGTGGGATTCTAAACTCTCCAGATATCAGTTTATTAATCCTCTGGTGCAGTACTGCCATGGTGATAAGTGCAGTATAACTACCTAGACAGAGAGATAGATAAAACCTCCTTAAACCAACAGGAGAGGACAACAGACAGTTTCCCCCCTAGATAGCACAAAGAAGCAACTTGAGCAGTTAAGGCCACATCCAGGCAAAATTTCAGTGAGGCCAGAGGACAAAAGCAGTTAACAAATTGTTTGGTGTGTGAATACGGCTTGGTCTGCACTAAAAACGTAGGTCGATAAGTCAGGAGTGTGAAAAAAATGAGCTAACCCCTAGTGTAGACAGAGGTATGGCAACAGAAGAATGCTCCCATCAATGCAGCTACTGCTGTTTGGGGTGGTGTTCCTACACCAAGGGAAAAACCACTTCTTTCAGTGTAAGCTGCCTCTATACCAGTGTAAACTGCTGCTGTAACTCTTGCTGGTGCCGCTCTCACACTTTCCCCCCTAAAATACTTAATTAGCTTTAGGAAAATCAAATACGTATGCACATATTCATGCCCAAATCATAGTAATTTATTTATTGCTAGCTAGTAAGCCTGTTGTGAAAAGTGATATTAACAAACGTACAAGTATCACTTTTCACAGCAGATTTAATTAGCCCTGGCAAGCCCTGGGGACAAATTAAGCCCCGGAGGCAGTTGGGGGGGGGGGGGGCTGGAGTCTGAAGCCCTGCAGTCAGAGCCTGAAACCCCATGGCCAGAGGATGGGGTCCAGGGATGAAGCCTGAAGCCGCGTGGCCAAAGCTTCTGCCCAGGGCTGAAGCCCAAATCCTGAGCCCACCATGCCTGGGAAGGTGGGGAATTCACTGACTGCCTGCTCCTACAGCATTGTGCCCCAGGTGACTCCAGAAGGGGGCAGAGCCCAACCCCTGCTGCTGGCCCCAGCACCCAACAGCAGGGCTCTGCATCCAGGAGCAACAGGGACAGGGAAGAGCTCCATCCCTCCCCCCATCACAGACCAGGAATTTGTGCTGTAAGAAAAGTCCTTGGTGGCCGCATGTGGCCACGGTGGCCACATTTGAGAAACGCTGCTCTATACTATGGGGTTATGCTGGCAAAGCTACAGCTATGCCGGTAAAGAGACACAGCTATGCGGTATAGTCTCCCTAGCGTAGACACGCCCTAAGAAAGATTGATTGTAGTGCATCTGTATTACAAGATTGATAGCACTGGAGAATGAAGTCCTCTTTCTCCAAAGGACAGGTGCAACGAGGACAGGGGCAGTGTGAGCTTCTCCGCAACACCCTGACAGTAAGCTTCTACACTAACCAAGAGAGACTGGCCTGGTCAGAGATCAGTTTAGACTCCATAGTCAACACAGTTCTTGGCCTCTTAGCTGGTGACAAGCCTGCCAAAATCGTGTCATGGCTTAGGGAAGAGGTTGTGATGAGGAGTCCTATCCATTGGACTGAGCCCACAGACCAGCAAACTCTTTCACCTAAGTCACTTAAGTATTTTTAAATATCTGCAACAAGAGTGGTCTTTTCCCTTTTATTTTTAATGTTTGGGTTCCATTTTTTTGAACAATCAGAACATATTTACTTTAAAAAGAATTAGCTCAACAGCTAGATGGACTCCAATAACAGAGCTCCCCTTGGCTGACCAGCAAGCGACTGTATGCTGCTTGTCCTTTTCTGTTTCAGTATGGTTTGATTTTTACTTAACATGTGCTTGGGAGTTGTGGGGACCACCATCGAGACATTCTCTATATGAGAGACTGTTTAACAGCCTTCTAGTGGGTGTATAAGTAGGAGCAGTATTGATATGAGACCATATCAGTTCTACATAATGCAGAATTTTGAAGTCTGTAAACATTTTAAGCTATTTGTTCTTATAAAAGAGGGTGACACTCCATCAATGACGTTTCTTGGAATGCCTAGGAGTTTATTTTATTAACCTTTCCTGTATATAAAGAAGTGCTTGGAGTGTTCTACAGGTGCAGGGGCAAAAACAACTACAAAGTCAAATACATTAATGAAGGGCCCGCTCTTACAAGCCTTCTGGGCACAGAAGTCCTATGGATTCCAAAGGGAGTTACGTGGGCAGAGACTTGGAGGATTGGGTCCCAACTACTAGAGTGCCAACTAATGGTATGAGAGGGAGTCACCAGGTTGCGCTGTGACACATAATCTAAAAAGAGCTTTTTCTTAGCATTCAGCAGTGTACTATGGTGGAACAAATGCTGTATTGTTACTTTTGTGAAGCAAATTTATTCGGGGGAAGCCATTGCAAACAGCAAGAGTTCCTTGCCTTAATCTCTCCAACTAGAATCAATTCTTGCTGTAAAGTTGGTTCCTGAGAACTTGGTATTGTTGGCTGGGCTGAGATCTCTGAGAGAGGGGATAGCCTGCTTGCAGTTTGTGACCATCTCTGTTCAAGGACTGGTGTACGTAGTGTAAATATACAATTTATACTCAGAAAATACCCTGATTCTGTGTCCCTGATTTTTCCTCCTACAGGAAACTGACCTGTGAGACCTTGAAATCTGCTATAGCTGGACAGAGAGGTCACAAGAATAGAGAACTTTCCAACCACTAACAACCTTAGAATCATAAGGATATGAGACCAAAACGTAATGTTTCATCTCCCATGTGCTCGTCTAGCTTGCTATAATGGGATGGATTAAGCACTTCTCTGTTACCTTACTATTGTCATCTTCTGTCACAGTCACAATGTGGTTTGACCTGTTTTAGGCTCAGCTTTTTTGGAACTCTCCCCCTCTCATTTGTTTCTCTGATCCTCGTCCATAATTTTAAATCTCAATATTTTGTCCTCACTAAGAACTATGAGTTGTGGACTTCTTTTTACTGTTGATCGTTGCTTGTTTTGTGGCTGTATCTTTCTGTGATGCTTCCTCAGCACGTTAGATCAAAGACATAATATAAATAAATGTAATGTAATGTGCTCATTTCTTATTATTATAGACTGATGTTAGAAAACTAAAATCTTACTGTAGTCCTCACTTTAATCAAGAAACTAAAGAAAGTTTATGAGCACTATATATTTCTTTTAATTTTCCAGAAGAAAAAATATGGTTGGCAGAGGGAAAATATATCATTTCCCCTTACAAGTGTACTTTCTAATGTTAATAAATGATACCGAATGAAGTGGCAACATGGATGCATTAGAAACGGCTAAATGTTGGTTGCCACATGCACCATCGCCAAGCTACCTAAAAAGACAACGGATATCATTTTTATGTGGGATTTTCCTCCCCCTCCCTCAGATCAAAAGGACAGCAGCGATGCAATCTGCTGTTTGTGTAACAAATGTGTCAGGAGAGGCAAGGAGGGCACACACATGGGAACATCTGCTCCAAGAAGCCACTTGAAAATTAACCATTTAGGCCCTGAGTCAAAGAGGTGCTTAAGCACATGCCTAACTTTAAGCATGGGAGTAGTCCCAGTGACTCTTGGAGTCACACTCTGGATCCTGCTTTGCTCCTGGGGCAGCACAGCTACTCGCTGCCTCTTGCAAAGCCACAAATAAGTCCTCGGGGCCCAATCCTAAGACCACAGACGTCCGCAGGAGTCTTTCGCCTGAGTTCAGTGGGAGCTGGATCAGCCCTTATGCCCAGATTGTGCACTCCTTTCTCATGCTGGGGAGCAGTTACTCACATGAGTCATCCCATAGGCTTCAGTGAGACTACTCACATGAGCTCCCCGCTTAGTGTCATTTCTAATAGAAAGTATATTATGTTTTTGACCATCAGACTTTAGGTACAGAAACCCTGCCTGTTATGCGCTTGTTGCTCATTCTGCTTCCATTTCTTTCTGCAGCAGCTGTATGCTACTGTGTTCCCTTTGGGGAGGCTCATCACAAAAAGCTATTAGCCAGCCCTGTTTTAAAAGCAAAGGGCGGGCGGGGGCAAGTCTCCTGATTGGTTTCGTGTGTTTGTTTCAACTATAGGTGCACTGCTCACTCTCAGCTACCTCTTGTGCCCTTTGCATGAAGACTTGTTGCCAACATAAAACTAATTGTCAACCCAGTTTTTTAATAATACACACAAAAATCATTCTTTGTTCCATCTATGTATAAAAGTGAAATCCCCACCTTGTCCCAAACATCCGAGACTGGCACGAACGGGGAAAAAACAGCCCAGTGTTGTTCTAGGCCGATAGCCAAGACAACTTGTGCAAGTTTGCACTCGAAATAGTTTTTATAGGCAGAGGGTCTGCCTTCAGCGAAGTTCAAAACTAGCAGCTAGCCACCCGACCTGCCAGTTTCACTGAGTCACTTCCCAGTTATCCCTTTGCTACCCTACCCTACCCCACTCACACTTAGATTTGGAACTGGACAAAAATTATCTTCTCACAATTGCCCCTTATCGCTTGTGGCATATTGAAGACTACACCTCCTTGTGAAAATGTCAACTCTAACCGCTCTCTGGGACCAGTCCTGCCAGCCATTACTCATGGAAGTAGTCCTTACAGGAGCTGTCCTATTTAAATCAGTGGCTGAGTGAGTGAGGGTTTCTGGGATCTGGCTTTTACCTGTCTCATTTTTCTGGTAACTACCATTCCATTTATTTATTTTTTCAGTTTCCGTGTAGAACTTAACCCAGACTCATCTTTTTATCATCTTGCTACTCTTCTCTGGGACTTTTTTATTGCCTCAGTGGGCCAAATTCAGCCCTGGGGCACATGGGCACACCTCCATTGACTTCAGTTGACTGTACCGATTACACCAGGACTTATAATAATAATACAAGGTGAAAATTTGGCCCCATCAAAGTCAGTGTGAGTTTTGCCCTTGATGTCAATGGGCCCAGACTGTATGCCTAATATTGGGCACAACAGTCAACCAAACGCTATAATGCATTCCAATTCTCTTCTCTGCCACTAATTACAATAGCCCCTTTGCCTTCTGACCCAAAGACCTGTCATTAATTGTGCTAATGGTTTGTTTTTTGAGGGGTTCTCCTGCTCTCCCTGTATATCGACTATATAACTCCAAATGTCATGACCCCTCATTTAAAATGAGACTCACAATGCCTTTGTTCTCCATTCTCCCCATCTATTTAAATCTCTCTAGATGTTACCACTTTACTTTAGAGATGGCAAAACCAAGAATCTTGAATCTAATCTCTTTCAAATATGGGAAAAGGTGGGGAAGGGTGTCTGGATTTGCATTTCTGGATCAGAACCTGCCCCTTCTGTTTTGGTTCTGGGTCACATGCAAAATCAGAAGCGGACTATTTTCTGGTTACAATTCATATGTGCCCCAAGATGACACAAATCTCTCAAACAACTGATTTCGTGGGATTTTTGATTTTTTAGGCTGCAGTTGCGCAAGTTTGGTGCTATTGTATTCAATCATGAACGCTAGCCCATAGTTGCCCTCAAACCAGAACTCTGAACCCAAGTCAAACCTCATTCAGATCTGAAAACCACCTTTTTGACCCATTGCTACTTTCCCTTATACTATTGCCTAGTCCATTCAGTTTAATATCTCCTGCAAATTTGGATTCCATGCTAGAGTCAACTTCATTTACACTATTTAGGAACAGAATGAAAAATATCACCAATGCTTTCCCCATGGTAATACTCCACACATTCCTTCTTCCTCCCTGACCAATGACATACTACTATTAATATGTGCTATGGTTACCTTATCATTCAGGATTGTTCCCTTCTACTTACTAACCATATAGTCTAATTTCCTGTTCAGTGCAGTGTCAAGTGCCTTTTGCAAAGCCAAGTAGATGGCATCCACCTGCTTTCTAAATATGCCACCAGTCTTGTCAGATGAGATTTATACTTTGTAAAAGAATAAATACAACTTTTTAATGGGCTGATATTTTGTCATATACTCTTACTTGTTCTTTATTAATGTCTCCAGGATCTCACATCACCAGAATTCAGACGGACTAAGTCTCCTGCAAGCCCTTGAAAACCTTCAGCTCCAACTGGAGTAAATGGGATTTGAGGATTCACAACAGTTTGCCGAAGGAGCTCAATACCTTACAGAGCTGGGTCCTACTTTTCACTCTCTTCCATAATTATTTTCTCCAAAAAGGAGTACCAAATCTGTCATGGGGACATTTACATACTTACAAGGCCAGGCCTCTACCCAGCAAAGTATTTAAACAGTTGCATTATTTTAAGTCATAGAACTACTCACAGGCTCAAAGTTACACCTGTGCTTAAGTGCTGGATCAGGGCCTATACTAGGCTCTTACTAACCAAGACGAGCATCCCATTTTCATTTCCTGGGCAGGAAGTGACAAGTTAGATAAACCCAAAGCAACCACAGTGAAAGTGCAGTGTACAAGTGTCAAACAAATGCATAAGCAGAATAAAATAGGGACTGGAGTTAGCTTCCAGGCAGGCAGGAGAAGGAAGTTCTGGAAAGATATTTCTATTTGCACTTCTTTTGTTGCACTGCCTTCTACTGGAATAAGACTGAGGGAGATGGAGGGGCCACTGTTACCGTGCTGGCTTCCTTCTGCTTTGTGTCACAAAGACCGCTGTGGTTCTCTTTGACGAGAGGAATGATCTTCTCCCTTGCTCACCTCATCTCCAATCTTCCATTTTCCTCCTCCAAACTTTTCTACCCCTAATGGCCCAGCCAGGTAGGCCTTAGTCATCCAAAGATCCCAGGGAAGCCAACTGGAGTTTGGGTTGCACAAGGATTGCAGGGTCAGGCCCCAGAGTTCCTGTAACCGTAAAATTATCATAATCTGTGCAACATTCGCCATGTCAGATGCTGCTTCAGCACTACCCCTCCTGAAACCCTTATCCACACCTTCACCAACTAAGTGACAGCACCGTCTATGGCATGTTCAAGCCCCTGCTTTTCAGACTAGCATGAGCAGAATGGTAGAGAGGGAAGATGGTCTTGTGCTTGAGGCGCGGGGAGGCTAGCACAAGTGTCTTGAAGGTCACAATAAAGTGTTTTAAAATGGGTCTATGATGTTTTAAATGCATAGTTGTCTGTATCTTACAAGCCTCCCTGTGGAAGTGTTGGGGGTTTTTTAGTGAAAGAGGCATGACAGATTGGGTCAGGCAGGGTGTTCTAGGAATATGGGGCAGCATGAAAAAGACATTGGGAAAGAGGGACACAGATGAGTGGTTGGGCTGAGTGCCGAGGGAGAGTAAAAGGAGACAAAAATTCCTTCATGAAGGAATTAAGTTGTGGAGGGTCTGGAAGGTGAGAGGAAGGAGTATGAATTCAGTGAGGGATTGGGAAAGGGGAAAGCAAAGGTAGAGTTGACTTCTGCAGGAGTTTTGGATAGATTAGCAAGGGATAAAGTGAGTTACATGAAGGCTAAAGTAGTATGCTGTTTTCTATACGTTTTTAGAACATACTAATCACCACAGTACCTGAGCACCTTTCAATTGTGCATTAAGCAACATAACTACACATCTGTCATGTCTTGTTTGTGCTTTCATCCTCTCCTGAAGGGCGGCAGCATGTGCAGTGGAGGGTACTGGTGTGGTAGGTTTGGGTTTTTGTTTTCTTAATATACTTGTTTATATTAGAGGAGGGTCAAAGAAATGTGCCTTGCATTGGAGCAGAAAGTGGTGAGGTTTGGGATGGTTCACTCCACAATCCCAGACCATCCCCTGCGAAGGTTCTGTCTCCTGCACAGACGAGCTTAACACTTATTATTAAGAGTTCCATTGTGCCAGAGGAGAGAAGTTGTCAATGACGGTCTTCATCCTGTAGTCATGGTTGGAGCTGATTACTGTCTGCTTTGGGGTTTCGGCATGGGGAATGCAGAGAAATGGGCTGTTTAAGTTAATTTTTATACTTGTAACTTGCACTGGGGTGCCTAGGGATAAATACAAATAAATAATCAAGGGGCATTCAGGAACTCAGTGCAAAAAGCAAAGATCAAAAGAGGATAAGGGAAGAACCCTTCTTTTCCACTTATCGGAGAGCATGGGCAAAGACAGAGCCATTAAAGCTATGAGAGAGCAAGGCATTTATCTAATACAGATCACAAACACATTTTCTACCAAGATGTTAGGCTGACTACATGGTTCACAAGAGAGGAACTGATCCTACTTAAGAGACCTTTTATGTACAATGAGATAGGTGCATCAATCCTCTACCTTGCAAAGCTCTGGGTAACAGAGGTAAGCTGATTTATCCTAGGATATAAAGTGTGCTAGATATTGCAATCCCATGCAATATCTTTGGGGACCATATATAGTATTAACTTCATGTATCACTGTAGGCCAAGGATTGTATGCAACTCCGGGGGGGTGGGTTACCACAGCTTCTCCAGGAACCAAAAGCAGTGAGGGGGATTAAAGTGAATCACTTAGGGTGTAAACACCTCCAGAGAGGTACCATCCCCAGAGGAGGCTTGCATATACTGGTTCAAAGTGGGTTTCCCAGAGACCAACAGACAAAGAAAGGGCTTTGGCATAAAAATGCTGTACTTAAACTTCTTTCTGATAAAACAAACAGACAGGACCTGCTTTCCATAGCGGAAGCATTGGAAAGATCTTGGCCCACTAGGGCCCCATAAGACTGGTGGGTGACCTCTGGTAGGCTTGTAGCATGGTATAGGAACTTGAATTGTTTTTATATGTTCTGTAATACTTTTACCTTAAGAATAAAGGTGCTTGCTTAGAAAAAGCTGTGTGGTAACTTGTAACTACTGGCAATACACTATTCACAGCCCTCAGAAAGAAAGCAACGCATGGGTTCTGGCCTTTAGGCAGACTGGCTTGCTGGGGATATCACAGTGCAAGGCAGGGGGTTGTGCAGCCTTCAAACCCATGGTTAGAAAGGAGTGGGACAAGGGTCCCTGTCCAGACACAGGTGATGGCTGGAGACCTGAGACCTGACTGGGACCTCCTGGGGTTGACCAGAGGTGGTGGTGGGGATATACAGATGCAGTTATGCTGAAACTGAGCTGTAGTTCACGAAAGCTTATGCTCAAATAAATTTGTTAGTCTCGAAGGTGCCACCAGTCCTCCTTTTCTTTTTGCGGATACAGACTAACACGGCGGCTACTCTGAAACATCTGCTGGGAAACTGTTGCTAAAGGAAGAAGTTTTCACCAGAAGGTGATTGGTATCAAGCCTTCATGCTAGTTTATTTTATTGCTTAATATGTATTTTAATCACAAGATCTCCCCGTTCTCATACAGCAAAATACCATTGCTGCAGATAAACACTTATGTATACATTACAGTGTGTTCTTCCTGGTATTGCTAAAATAAAGCCTCACGATGAATTGTTAAAATAATGTATTATGCAATTTTAAACAGAACAATGTTGGTTAAGTTCTTTTCCTTTAACAGGATATTTTCTTATTCCCTGGCAGTCTGGCCTTTAACTGAATTACTTGGCTTATCTGTGACTGTAATGGCTTCTGCTTTAAACAATTTCGTTAGGACATGATAACTCCTGGTACCCAGTCCCCAGTTGACACCAAGTTGATCTATTGCTATTCCCCATTCAGTACAGTGAATACTAACTTGCATTCACCTGTTATTTTGTAATGTAGGCTACCAGATTGCTTTTTTCTGGGAAAATTTAAGAAACAAAATGTTAAAAAATGAAAATTCTCCTTTACCGCTACTGTATTTTTTTTTTTTTAAAGAATAAGACATTCTGAATATAAGCCTATAATACAAAGGAAGGCCCCAAACATTACTTTGGGAGTAAAAAAGGGTAAATGTGTGTGTGTGTGTGTGTGTGTGTGTGTGTAATATTCAAAGACTATACAAAACAGGAAAGTGTAAATAGTATCCTACCATATTCCTGCAAATTTGTAATGTCAGCAGAAACCAGTGGATATGGTTTCAATGAGGATAAATGTTCCATATAAGGAAAAGGGAATCTCAGGCTGCACAAGCACCTTTACTGAGAGCTCTTGGACACAGCCTACAACAAAAACAACCAGAAATGAAAGATGTCTAGCAGGCATAGCACAGAGGTCATGGCAGCCGACAATATCAGCAAAACTAGGCAGACAGACAGTACAAGTGTGAAAGATGCATGTCTAATGGGAATGTATCCCCAAATCTCAGGAGTGATAATCACCCTTTAACACTGGAGGTAAAACAGAGGTGTAAGAGCAGAAACGCTTGGCTGACTTCAATGAGAACATGTGCAGACACTGCCATGTATAACAGTGCTCCCCAAACAGTATCCATTTTGCTGTACCTGTGCATGCATGTCAGTTCTGGATTGGTGTGTTCTTACTAATCCCCATCGTTGAAATAAAGTGGATGAATAAATTTTTTACACACACACACACACATATACTCAGCAACATAGGGATCCCATTCAGGGATGAATATACTATGGATATAGAACCCTCACACTTAATTACACATACATGCACATCAAATAGAACATGGCAAACAAGTTTTAGGTGTCAGTGGTTTAGGTGTCAGTGAGATATCTATAGGACATCCATAAAACAAATAAGTCTCTTGAAACAACCATCACCGGTGCATTGGCTGGACATCCAGAATCCATGGAGGAGACCACACTGGCTGTAATATTTACTGTGATCATGTAAGGAGCTGCAAAGATGCAAGTTAAAGCTGCCTCAAGCAGTTCCCTTGTTTGCTGCACTTAGCACTTGACCATGCCTCCTTTTCAGAAAGCCACACCCACTTTTTCCACAGCAGGACCGAGTAGTGAGCAAGCTGTCTGCATCATATCATGTTTCCCTAAAATCATAAGGTAGCAGGCCAGATGCTCAACTGATGTAAATTGGAGTAGCTCCACTGACTTCAATGGGGCCACTCCAATTTATACCAACTGGCTCCGCATTCTGTTTGGTATAACTCCCACTTGCATTGAGAGGATGAGATGTAACTGGCAGCCTTTCTAATCTATGCTGTGAACCAGTTGGCATAAATGGGCTTCAGAAACAGAAGCATGGAAACTTAAATACATAGAACCAATTATGACCAACGTATTTGATAACCCTTCAGTTCCTATGAGTATGTCCTGTGTCTTATCACCAATCCTCTTTGCATGAGCAATAGATTGGGTGATGAAGAGGCACCAAAAGGTATCATGAACGGAGTAAATTGGGTTAGCAGAGATGAGTTACATGACCTTCACTTGGCTGATGACACTGCTTTCCCTAAGTATGACAGAGAACAAAATGATTGCCCCTACATCACAGGTAGAACAGAAAGCAGTAACAATCGGATTGAAAGTAAATACAGAGAAAACCAAGATTATGAAGGTAGGAAACAGGACAACAGATGCAAAGGTGTACGTGGATGGAAAAGAAATCAACCAGGTAGAAGAGTTCTGCTATCCGGAGAGTATGATGACATTTGAAGGTGGCTGTGCTAAAGTTATTCATATGAGATCAGGAAAAGCAAACATTGCTTTTGGAAGGATGAACAATATCTGGTCAGACTGTGGTCTCCACACCAAACTAAAATTGAGATTATATCATGGGACTATACTGAGCACGCCACTGTGTGGAGCAGAGATTTGGCTGATGACAGCAACTAACTACAAGAGATGGGAGGCTGCCCGTCACAGATGGCTGAGGAAGATATTACACATTTTATGGAAAGACAAAATAACAAATGTGAGAAAAAGGGATCTGACAGAGCAGGACATGTTAGAACATATCATCCAAGAAGGTTCAGGTGATTGGGACATGCACACCGTATGGAAGATGGGAGGCCTGCTAAGAAGTCACTGAAGTGGGTACATGAGGGTGGAAAGAGAGAGTGACGAAGGCCCAGGAAGAACTGGCAGAAGAGAGTGACAGAGGATATCGAATGCACAGGCATCATCCTTGAAGAAGTACCACAAGTAGCGAATGAGCATAATCAGTGGAAGAACTGGACTGCCCAATATGTCAGAGACTCAGGAGGAATTAAAGTCTAAGGTAAGGCCCTATGAGTATAATACTATTTCTAAAACTGATTCTCCCTCTGAATTGATATCAGACTAACCCAAAACATAAAAGCAAGATCACATAGTACTTAAATAACAGACAGAAAACACAGGGAAGCCTTCTATACAATGAGATGAGAGAAAGTGAGAGACTATTATCAAATCACATAAAAAACCCTGTTGCTACCACTGCCAAGCTTGCCCATGGAGAGGGAAGAGAGATACCATGAGGTAATATATACGCTTGTTGGATCAAAGGGAGAAAAATGACAATGAATCATCAAGCTTTATGGGCCTGATCCCATGCCCATTTTAGTGTTCAGTCCCTCCACTGATTTCAATGGACTTTGAATCAGGCCCAAATCGCATAAAGTATTAGGGCCACATATTACCCTTGATCTGCACATGAAAGACCAGTTGACATCAGTGCCGAGTTCTACTCCCAATCTACGGCCCAGCAGTCTTTGCCCAAGCAAAATGCTCATTGAAGTCAATGGGCATTTGCCATGAGTATTAACAGGGCCCAGTGACAGCATATGACACCATAGACTGCACTCTTGAATAGTCTAATGCAGACGTTCTCCATCTTTTCTATATTGGTCCCTCTCTCTCTCCTTTCCCCAGCTGGGGTCTAGCTGGGACCCACACTTGCATTCAATGATATGGAAAGAGCAGCATAGTCACAACTTGTTCACACACCCCAGCTGAAGAACCCCTGGTCCAATAGCTTTGCAACGGTGGAAGCAGTGGTTTAGATGGGACACAACCTCCTGCTTGGCTCCCTCCTCTCATGGAATAATTTAAAATGGAGCCTCCTATTCAGTTTATTAGTAGGGGAATTTTCATACTGCAGGCTGGGAGGGACTCAGAGACCTGCAAGGGAGGTGAAAGCAGGTTGCTTGGACAGTCACATGTTTACATGAGGGTCTTCAGAAGTGCAGAACCTGTCAAAATGTGGTGCCAAGGGCATTTGTCCCTGTTGCCCTTGCCAAGGTCACCACTTACGTCTTGTCTACACTAGAAAGTTGTACTGTTTAAACTATATTGGTATAGTTAAAGTGGTACAATCCCCTAGTGTGGACACAGTTATATCAGTATAAAGGTGTTAGATACACAGCTAGCTATTCTTGTAAGGTGTCACTATTCCCATTTTGTTTTTAAATAAAAAGTTTAGATGTGACTAAATATAGATAAATGTTATTCCTGGAGAAAAACTGACTGCTGCCATATTTTAGTTACATTTCAAAGATAGTAACTAATCTAAAATTACTGTGGAATTATAATCACTTTACTAAAAATAAAGTGCTGTTATTTGTAGACAGTTATTCCTAGCTGATAGGAAGCCAACAGAAATTAAATCTAACCTTTTCTGCTTGATTCTCTTTTTCTTTCTCTTTCTTTTCCCTTGTTTTTAAAGAAGAGAAGTGGCAATTAAAAATATGGTGGTGCAAAATAAGGGACTGATACTTGCAGACCTTGTTAAGAGAAAATTCCCCTTGTAGCCATACTGCCAAAGTGTAGATTGTGGGATCAGATCCTAGACTGGAAAAATAGAAAGTCTCGTTCATTTCAATAAAATGTTTTTGTTCCAAAAAAAAAAAAAAAAAAAAAAAGCCAGAGGCACTAACGGGCATGAAATTTTTAAAAGATGGTATTAGTGACATTACAAACTCAGGATGAAGATGCTGAGATAACAGCTCACTAGTATGACTGACAGAGTGCCATGGATTTGCACTGTGCTTTACTCCACGCATAAGAAAAAGTCCCTACCCAAAGCAGCATAATTCAGATATATACAAGAGACTGCATAACATTTCAAACACACGAACGTACGGAGACTGTGTCAGTCTGGACATCAACAAAGAAAAGCCTTATGAAAACTTCACATGCAATTTGTGAGGTAAACAGGAATAATTTTCTGGTGTTGGCTGGACTGTTGGCTGTTACAGTGGGGTAATGTAGGTCACCATCGTTAAAGGGACAGTTCCAGGAAGGTGAGAAGATCAAGGTTATATTCCCTGTTCTGTTCCAGTGTGATAATGGCCAAATCACTTAAGCTTAAGGGCTTTGCTGCATAGGGATGGATTTAAGCTTAAGGGCTTTGTGGAATCAGAACCTATAACACTCCGTGCCTCAGTTTCCCTATTTGTAAGATGGAGATAATAATACTACCTCTATGTGAAAAGGACACTATGCGGATACAGTCATTAATTTTCATGAGGAACTCAGATACTTTGGTAATCAATGCCATAGAAAGGTCTTTAAAATTAACCAGCCATGGTGAAGTTTGATCTCTGAGAGCAACAACGAGTCAAAGGTGATACAGTTCCTGACTTCTGTGAACAAAGAGCCTGGAAATAAAAGGACAGAAATCCCAATTAAACTGAGAGTAACCAAACACATTAATTATAGTAATATTTTATGATAGTACCTAGGGGTCCCATTGCTCTAGATATTGTAACATACACACAGTAAATGATAGTCCCTGCCCCGGGCCATTTTACAATCTAGACAGGACGGACAATGGGTGGGAGACAGACTGTGTTATCCCCATTTTACAGATTTGAAACTGAGGCACAGACAGATAAATGACCTACCCAAGGTCACACAGAAATTCTGTGGCAGAGCTAGGAAGTGAGCCCAGGTATCTTGAATATGACAGCTTGAAAAACAGGATTACTTTTTTGCAAAAAATGTCATTCAGAATTTGTATGCAGTGTTGTTGTAGCCATGTTGGTGGGTGAGGTAATAGCTTTTATTGGACCAACATCTGTTGGTGAGAGAGACGAGCTTTTGAGCTTATACAGAGCGGAAGAAAAGCTCTGTGTAAAAGCTTGTCTCACCAACAGAAGTTGGTCCAATAAAAGATATTACCTCATGCAAATTTATTTTTTTAAACTCAACATTTTTAAAACTGGGTCCCAGTCCAGGTCTTTAATTTATGAGACCATCTTCACTCTGACATGCCTCAAATGTTACATATGTTCACAATCCACACAAATGCAGGACAATGAAAGTCATTTGTATTGTTATTCATTCCCTAGGGGCCCAACTTTCAATGGTATAGGATCAGGCAGTAGGGATGACATCCTGGCTTCCCTGAAGTGACTGGGAATTTTGCCATTGATTTGGAAGAGGCCACGATTTCACCCTAGGTTCCTTTGGTGGGACTAGCTGGTGGTACCTAACACACTGAACAGAAAACCGGTAAAATGGCCAATGAATTTCTACACTTTTTAGTACAAAGGAGTTTACGTTTGATGGGATTACAGCTAATTAAAATTTAAAATTCAAATTAACTATCTAAAAGGTCATCTTGAAAATCCGTAGGCATCTGGTATTTATCAGCTGACACACAACTAAAGATAAATCCAGGAAAGCATGCCACCTTTCCAAGTGTCATGTTTCAGTCAATCCCATACTGAAAGCAGGAATGAGGCAATGAGCAATTAGCACCGCCTGGGGAAAGTGATAATGCGTAATAAAAACTTGCTGCTCAATTCGATTTTTTAAAATATAAATTTCTAATCTCTTGAAGGGATTGCTTCTTTAACCCTACAGCGTGTAGGGAAGGCGTGCGCCATAATCTTCCTGCTTTCAGACACAGACCAAACTTTGTGAAAGCCTCTTAAATGACTCTTTATTTACTTGCAATCAAAGCGGTCTAGGTCAAAATACACTGCAGGGGAATGATCTCAGGTTTGCAGCATAATTATTCTAAAATGTACATGTAATTTATGACTAAATTAGCCCCATTTTATGACAGTCACCTGATCCAATCCTAGCCACATGTCACGGATTACAGATTTGTGCTGTTAGTTCTTTACCAGCAGGCACGATTTAACCGTGCCAAAAGCATCCCCTGCGATCACCTAGACAGGATACGACAGGAATGTACAGATACAAGCCCGTTGCGTTTCACACTGCTAGCTAAGCCACTCGGCAAACAAAAAGTTCCCAGCCCAAGACCTGAAAGTTGGGGGCTCATTGCTTGAGCCCGGTGCGAATGACTGTAATGGCAAAACGTTCTGCTTAAAAATCAGCAGAGTGTCCACATTCGTTGTGTAATATAAAGCCTCGGGCGAAGTCCCTGCTTTGCTGTTGGAAAGCAGGGGTAGTTTCGCAGCGCAGCGATGACCAGTCCCCAGGACGGGCCGGGGAGGGGGGGAGGAATCCCCCCCTACGCCCTGCTCCGGGGGATCGATCGTTCGTTAGCAAACGCCACCCGGGGAAAGTGACTTTCGGCTCGCCGCCTCCTGGGCTTGCGGCACGTTGTGTTGCAGTTAAACAAGCTCCGGTTGGCGTCCTGCTCCCGGGGTGCGGGGCGAGGAGAAGACACTTTCCAGCCAGGAGGAGAGCACATTTCCCTGCCAGCGATGATTTCTCCCTCCCCCCTCTCCACCAGCACCGCCTGGCCAGGAGCTGGCGCGGCGTGCCAGGCCGGGGAGCGCCCCGCAGCACCTTCTCCTCCCCCCGCCACTGCAGCAGCGTGGGACAGCGAGCGGGCGATCTCGCGGCACACGCCCGAAGCAGCGGGGCAGCTGCCGCCCCGAGCGGGATGCGGGCAGGCCGGGGACCGCCGCCGCCGCCTGGGGGCTGGCAGCGTCAGGGGCCGGAGCCGCGAGCGCGGCTGGGGCTATTGTGTGCACCAGACAGGCAGGGGGGAGAGAGAGACACACACACACACCCACACCCCTCGCTCGCTCAGAGGGAAAGTATCGCGAGAGCGGCTGGCTAACAACCTGCTTCACAACACAAGAGCGCTGCTAGGCTGCCAGCAACAGAGCCCCGGGCTCCTGTCCGCCTCCGGCTGCACGGTCCCCGGCGCCGCCAGCCACATCTGGGGCGGCTGGGCAGCCTCGCACGTGCGGCCGCGGCCCGGGGGCCGGACGCTGAGCCGCCAGCAAGGCAGGCTGGTAAGTAGCCAGTAGCGGTGCCTTCCCTGACCCCCTTCCCGGGCTGGGCTGCACCCCCCCCCGTCTGCCTGGGGGCACCCTCCTACCCTCCCCCCCAGCCCCTTGTGGGGGCTGGCTCTGTCCTCTCTAGTGCATTTGACCCCCTCCCCCAACACCCCCCCCCCCGAGTCTGCCCACAAAGGGAAAGTCCCGGCAGTAGTCCCATAAAGTTGGGGGGGGGTTGCGGGGAGCCGCAATGAGCCACCCAGCGAAACGAGCCCGCTGGCAACTCGGAGCCTCCCCTCCCCGGGAAAGTTTGCGAGCGGCGCGGGCGCTGGGAACTTCTCCCAGCAGAGGTCAAACGGGCTCCCTCGTCCCTCTGCGCGGCTGCCGCAGCAGCGGTGGGATTGTTATTAAGCAACTTTCCCAGTATTATTCTTTGGGGGAGGGGAGAGGCAGAGCCGGGGGAGGACTCGGTTTAAGTTTATGGGATTTAATAGATGGCTATAAATGGGGTTGCTGGAACTTTAAAAGGCAGCAAGCTGTGGTTGGCTGGTAGCTAGATTTGGAGTAACATATGGCATTAAAAGGAGCACAGCTGGAGGTAGCATTTCCATCGCAGTGAAGTCAGAGCAGCTGACTCTCCAGCTTGCAGTGTAATTAGCAAACCGAGCACTCCCTCCCTCACTCGCATACTCTCCTCTCTCGCACACGCACTCACCCGCCTGCTAGTCTTCCTCCGCTGCCGAGCCGCACCATCGCCGCCTTCGCCCGGGGTGCCCTCTCCCACCGCAAACTTGGGCGCCTCCAGGAGGGGCGTGTTTTCCCATGCACCCCTCAATCCCTGCGTGGCAGCCGGGTAAGGTGAGCCCCCTGGTTGGATCTCCCTGCTTGGAGCTGTTGCCGCAGGTAGTTGGACTTGTAGCCTCACCGCATCTCTCTCGAATGGTTGGTTTGGCTTTTAATAACTTTCAGGGCAGTAAACTTTGTGTGTGCGGGCTTGATTCGTAGGACCTTTCTCCGCCCACCCCCCAAATGCGTGAAGCTCTCAAGTTCCTTTACTAGCCCAAGCAATGAATGAGTGATCTATTATTTAATGTAGAATGATTGCGCATAAAGTTAAGTGTGGGGTTGGATTGATTTGGTTGTTTCATTAAAAGAACAAAACTGATGTCCGGAGTTAGACATTTCCAGGAATGCATAAACTGCTGGGTTCTCCCCCCCCCCCCCCCCGCCCCCAGTTTGTTAGTGAAAGAGACAAAGGTTGGAGGTGCTGCTTCTTTAGAAGCTTTTGTTTACTTGCAATCAAGTTTTTCCTGTTCGGAGCAGGTGGTGAAGGATGAGAAGCATGCTGGCTTTCTTTGTTTTAAATAAAACTATTCTAGACAACGAACAGTAAACGTTATCTCCAAGGCTGTTTCTTTGGCTTGTATTACCCAAAAGCCAGTCTGTTTGTTACAGCTGCTAGGAGGCTTTAGTTTATAGAAGCATTCAAGTTTTTCCTGTTTTGAACAGGTTATGAAGGAAGAATGGAGTTTCCAGACCATAGCCGCCAGTTGCTGCAGTGTCTGAGTCAGCAGCGTCACCAGGGCTTCCTGTGTGACTGTACTGTTTTAGTTGGAGAAGCTCAGTTCAGAGCCCACAGAGCTGTTCTTGCTTCTTGCAGCATGTACTTCCATCTTTTCTACAGGGACCAGTTAGACAAAAGGGATATTGTGCATCTGAACAGTGACATTGTCACAGCCCCAGCCTTCAGTCTGCTGCTTGAATTCATGTATGAAGGAAAGCTGGAGTTTAACAGTCTTCCAGTTGAAGATGTGCTCGCTGCAGCGAGCTACCTTCACATGTATGACATTGTGAAAGTCTGCAAGGGCAAGTTGAAAGATAAAGAATTGTGTTTGGAAGAAAAGATGAATGATGATGTGGCTAATTTGGAAAAAGATGAGCATTTTTTAGACACGGGAGTGCCCCTGGTACATGAGTTCGACCCGGGACACAAACAAAAATTCAGTGTCACAGAATATGATAGAGCAACGAATAAAGATAGGGTCAGTGGTCACCCTGGCTGGTCCTCTGATCTTATATGTGTCAGCTCTGTGTCTGCAGAGGCAGAATCGTGTACCATAGCAGCTGGAAAAACAAAAGCTAATGTCAATAGTTCTGCAGGATCTTTGTCCCAAAGGTCTGTTAACCATACCCCAGCTTCAAGTGATGTGGACTGTGCTCTGGATTTGTCTTTCAAGCCTGTGTCTGGGAGAGATTCCTTACACCCCTCCTACGTCTTTGGACAGCTGGCTTCCGACAGCCAGCAGCAGGATACTGAGCCACTTGTTAAAGATGAACAAGACTTGCTGTCAGATCAGGAGGACAGTGAAGCAAGGAGTCCAGAGAGTCAGCATTTTGGGAATTCAGCCAAAAGCCTAGTGACAGGGTTAGGACACATGTTCACAGGAAACGGCCGTTCTCACGCAAGAGAAGATGATATAGATCAAGATAGAGATGAGAGTGAAGATGACATGGATTCATCAGATATCTCCTCCTCTGGTGTACTTGTGCCTCCTGGGCATATCTGCATTTGCCCCCTTTGTAGCAAAGTTTTTCCAAGCCCACACATCCTGCAGCTACACCTGAGCTCTCACTTCAGAGATAAAGATGGCTCAAGGACCAGGTTGTCTCCTGATGGTTCGGTGCCCACCTGTACGCTTTGTGGGAAGACTTTTTCTTGCATGTACACCTTAAAGAGACATGAAAGGACTCACTCGGGCGAAAAGCCTTATACCTGTGCCCAGTGTGGAAAGAGCTTCCAGTATTCCCACAATCTCAGCCGTCACGCAGTAGTGCATACCAGAGAGAAACCCCATGGTTGCAAATGGTGTGAAAGACGATTTACACAATCCGGTGACTTATACAGACACATCCGTAAATTTCATTGTGGCCTCGTAAAGTCCTTGGTGGTTTGAGACAAGCTTTTTTTTTTTTTTTTTTTTTTTTGTAATGGATGTTACTAATGTGTGGGGTTTTTTTTTAAGGCAGCATGTGATTTTCTTTTTTTACTGATCTTCACATCAGTTAACAATGTTGAAAGATGCTAAGTGTACACTTCGGTGGCCTTTTCGCCACGGCCGCTTTTTTTCCCCCCTGTTCTCTCCCCCCCCCCCCCCCGCCGTTGTCTGTTGTGCACCCATGTTACATTATTTCCAAGTTAGTAGAGTGAAAATGATTTAAGATTCAATGATTTGGCTTCGATTTTTCATGCTGGAAGTACTTGCTTTGTGTTCGCCCCCCCCCCCCCCAGTTTAAAAAAAGATTGATAACAGAATCTGAGAAATACTCCAAGATTTACTTAAGTCCCCTAAATGCTATATGTGTATTTCATGACAACCTAAGAGTTGAACTATAGCTTCTTCTTTTGATGTGGATGAGGGAATCTGCTCACTTAACTCCATGTGTCTCAAGATGAGACCTACAGCCTTTTCAAGAAGGAGGCTTAAATTGGCCCAGTTTTTTAAAGAGGTTTGAGAATTCCTTGACTTGTACTTACATATCTGGTACAGTTTGGCTTTTGATTCTTACTACTGTATCAGAGTAGTTTTGCAATCAAGCCTAAAATCGGAATGAAAAGTCTTGCATACAGACTTGGCATACTCAGAAGGAAAGTTTTAAATTTCTTTCTCCCCTTCCCTCCTCCAAGGACTATTATTTGTTGAATAGCACTGAGCTGCTTTTGAATTTTAAAAACTGGGTAGAAACATGTTTCTATCTGCGCTATATTCACTCCTTAGCTGTTGAAGGATAAGCACTAGAGTAAACATGTAAACTCATGGGATATATGAACACATCTCCATCCCTGTCTGGACAAACAAACACAGGGACCAATCCTGCTACTGCCGGGGAAACGTTACTTCAGTGAGTAAACTCATAGAGGGTGCAAGATTGGGTCTGTAATACGTGCCATAACCTTGCTCAGACATTTGGGAATGGATAAAACTATACAACAACTGCAGGGTCTGGTGAAGGAAATGCAGTGGCTGAGTAGCTAGTTAGGAACTGATGACCAGTATTCTTAAGAGGAAATTGGTCAGTGTAGTAATATGTGACAGTCAATCTTTTTGTTTTAAAACGGGGATTTCTGACTTGTTCAGGATACCTGTAGCATCTTCTGGTACATTTTAGTAAAATTACAATTTTTTTGAAATGACCGGTATTAAAGATCAGTAGCTTGGAGATATATATATTTTTATGGCTTGTATATTGTTAAAGTTGGCAACTGCCCTGGGCCAAGTTCTGTGGAATTCATCTGATTTCTTGGGTAGCACAAATGCAAGCCAGCGGAGGGACTTGGCCCTGCTAGTTTTGCACCAGCCAAACGAAATACTAACTTTCCCATTGTTTCCTAAAATTTAGACCATCTGTAATTATAACAGGTTACTGAATTCCAAATACAGTAGTTCAGTTGTCTGCCTAAGAGAACACCCTTTGGTCTGTGCATGTCAGTAAATACCAGATTATGCCTCTCCAATTAAAGCATCCGTTCAAGGCACACACACACACACACAGAACTGAATTCTTATGACATCTGTGCTTTTGAATTTCATTTTTTCTGAACTGAATCTTTTTTTTTTCTTTTTAATTAAGAAAAAAAGTTTATTTTGTCAAGTTTACTGACACTCCTGGAATGGTTTCTTGAAGTTCAATCATTTATTTTTAAACGAATTTGAAGCACTGAAGTGGATTCTTCTAAATACTGTACTTCAGAATATCGGATTTCATCCCAAAAGAAGGAATTGTCCAGCATTTCCCTTTACATGTATTAAGTAAGCACTACTACCTATGTGGTTTCAACAGTGTAATTGTGATATTGATCTATTGTGAAAGTACTTTTAAAAAAAAAAAAAACCCAGGACTTCACTTGTTGTGACCTCCTTATTCATCTCTTAAACTATGAATGTACATGTAATGTGAAATTTTACTTCTACTCTTAGTTTGTTCAGACTAATTTCTTTGCATTACTGTAAAATATTTTTGCTGAATCTGTTACATAGGAACATGTGGGAGAGCACTGTATGTGTAAACAGACGTGGCTTTGGTACTGTGGTCTTATTCTACTTAATCACTTTTTTTGTTGTTGCTGTGATTGGAAATAGCACTGAACAAAAATCTACGAAAACTAAGTTATTTTTTTTTCTCCTGATGATACTTGATATAGTATTTATTAGAATTTTTTGAAGTGGAATTATTACTGTTAAACTATTTCAAAATAAGTTAATCTATGCTTCCCCTTAAATCTTACACAAACTTCTGTACATGCTGTAAAGTGAACAACTAATACAGTAGTGGTATTATCTAAACTAGCAATATTTGTTTAAATTTTGCATTTTTTTTGCAATACTGCTGTTGCATTTCACTCTTCACTTCCATTTTTTTTTTAAAAGCTCAAATATCCTAAATTGTGCCATAAGACATTAGTAGGGGGGCGAGGGAAAGTCAAAACAAGTTTGCATCTGACTTTAGTCTAGAAATAACTCACTAAACTAATGCTATGAGCATGCTCTGTACTGCATTGAATATGGGGTAAAAGTAAAAGATATAACAAGCTGTGTGTTTTCTTTTAGTGCGTTATTAATGCACTGTTCTTTTCTCATAGCTTAGTATTTTTCTCCCCAACCGTAATAGCTTGAATTTCTAAAGTAAAGATGTTTGCACTTATTTTTATTTTAAAGTGACTTTTGTTTTGGTGCGCTCTGTCTTGGCTTTGTTTTTGTTTTTAAAGTTGCAATAGCTTTGAGCATGTCTTCAAAAATGACTCATTACAGAGAAATACTAAAAACATTGCACACTTATGTTTTCATAAAATATTTCACTGTGGGGGAGTCACCTCTGTAAAGACTAATACTGCTCTAAATTTTAAACACTGGATTTGTCTTCGACTACAAACAAAAACTGTGAAGTTAATGTAAAAAAAAATCAATATTTTTAATTGTTTTTAATCCTGTTGCAGTTCAGATTAAATATGTATATTTAAAGACACTAATTTTTGTGGGAGAGTTTTATAGTATACAGTATGTAGAAAAGCTATTGGAATGGAATATATTTTATAAAAATGTTCGATCACTGTTTTATAGTGAACTGGTTTTTTTCTTCAGTGTTAGTACTATACTGTTTAGTCTAGAGACGACAATCGCGTAAAGAGTGACTTAAGGGAAAACTATGGTTAGCGCTTAGTATTTTTTGTGTGGAGTTTTGTTTGCAACTGTATCGGTATGTGCTGTAAAATGTGACAATCGTGATTAGGATTGTTGTCTTTATAAATTTACACAAAATAAAATGTGCTAGAGTTGTACGTCGAGCCCTTTCGCTCTTTAACGGAACTTTTAAAAATCTATACCTGATGGTGGTTTCACTGTCTCTTTGAATGACAAACTAAAAATCCAAGTGGCCCTGAAAAAGTAAACAGTTGAGGGAATTGCTATATTCTTGTCTGACAGGGACATAGACCCAATGTTTAATCCATTACCCCGTCACTGAGGAAAACTAAATATTCACACCCTGTTCTTCTGTTTTGATGTCCTAGTCATACTGAACCGAATTCAGAGCCTATTGATCTCAGTGTGAGCCTTTCCACTGCCCCTTTTTGAGCAACTCTGCAGTATATGCTGCTCTGTCTAGAGCTGTGTTTGCTTCTATTGGGGACATGGGTACCAGGTCACAGGTTCCTATCCTGTAAATGCTTAAGGATTTAAGTAACTCTACTCATATGGTCCAATTGACTTGACTGAGACTTCTCCTGCATAACTTTATTCAGGTGGGAGTAATCTCACTGAAGTCAATTGGACTGCTTACGTGAATAGTTACTTATATGTGTAAGTATTGACAGGATTGGGGCCTTAAGGTCTGAGCCTATTCCCACTGAAGTAAATGTAAAGGCTCCCTTCAGTGGGAGTTGGAATTGGGGTTTTCTTTTTTAAAGGGCCCAAGTTGGACATGCTGGCTGCTTCTGAAGAGACAAAATAAGCTGAGAGTTGCTATATTCTGAAGGCCCCAACCCGGGACAGAAAGTTTGAAAGAACCAGTATTGCAGAGCTGCAAGGAAGGAAATCCTATTTCACGGAGCATGTTTTGCCCTTTCTTTTGCTGTAATATCTTTATTGCAAAGTCTCTCATATTGTATTCAAGCACATTTCCTGCCTTGCAGCACTTCAGTACCTCCTGTCTCGCTCTGTAGGGAGGATAGAATGCTGTTGGAGACAACTATCATTCCTACGGCACCCGGCTGTGATGTGATGAAGTGTTGGCAAGTTTTGTATAATTTTATTGGATGTGTAGCCACCGCTAGAGGTAAGTGAGTGTCTGTTGGTGGGATTCTTACAGCTGTCTGTCTGGCACCATTATCCATTGTTTTCTTCTGTCCCTGGCCTTCTGAATACACTTGCAGATAGACTGTTTTCAAGATGCAAACTGAACATATCCTATTTTATTGCTCTGCTGTACAAAAATACCTTCCTTTGAGGGATGGTAGACATAGGAAAAGTGTTTTTATTAAACTTAAAGATGACCCTGTAAGTGGATGATCTGCAAATATGCATCAAACAAATATTTCCAAACTGAAGAAAGCAGCACACAAGTAAGTAAGTGTGTGTGTGTGTGTGTGTGTGTTTGTTTTTTGTTTTTTAACACTTTGGCTTGGGCATACTTTGTGTACACTTTGGCTTGGCCCATTTTATTTATGCTGATTAAAAATGTTAACGTATCCTAACACTCCAGATCTTGGTGCCTATTGCTTGATAACTTATTAAATTTTAAGGTGTATCTGTGCTGCCTGAAATACACAGCAAATGTCACGCTTTTCCACTATCCAACGACTCAACAGATTATAAACAAAACAGAAGGGAGGAGAGGGACATGTATCAGAGTGGCTGCTGGGTTTTGATATCTTTTGAAAGATGGACTTGTTGTTTTAGCTATTGATTCAGTCCTGGTTGGTGCTACGTTTCTTTGAGGTGCCAACTGCCTTCCAGTCACTAGCTTGAAGGAGGTCCTTAAGCCTTACAGAGTTGGCCCATATATTACTTCAAACAAAACTACACGGAAAAGCAAAACACCTTGGTACCAGACACACAACATTGTATGTCCAGCTGTGCAGTTCACACCACCACATGTCACAATGCAGGCCAGAGACCACTGCAACCACAAAGAAATGGCTTTGTGCTCTCTCAGCTGATGTGGGCTGATATAGCAGCCCAAATACAGTTACCAGCATTTTGCTATCATCAGTTGTTTGGAAGCAAAGTGCTATCGGGGGTTTTAATCATGGGGGTTCTCCATTAGCGTTTTGGATTCTAGATTGTGAGAGGTAGCATCTATGGTTGGCCATGTTTTTAGTCAAAACCATACTTTAATTTTTTTTTTTTTTTTAAATACAAACTAAGCATCTAGGCCTTGTGATGTGATGAAGTACTGTTCTTTTGACATTAGAAGCACACATGAGCAACCTCTTGTTGCTGGCCTAAACTACCAAAATCTGACTGATTCAATCATTCTCAACATTAGCCTTGATAGGTCGAAAGTCGGTAAATACTGATCGGAGGCAGGAGTTGTCTGCAGGGTAACTGAACTTTTCTACTGACTGTGTAGGAATGGCTGTCTCAGTAATGCCATTCTGCTTACTGGTCATCACAAGATATTGCTGTCTTGGACTGCAGTTGCCATTCTTCCAAATAGTCTTGTGGGTATTTTTTTCTTCTGCTCTAAGTATTCCTGAACATAATATGAATCAGCAGCTGTTATCTAAGGGAAGCTGTGGCAGGTGTGACCCAGAGGAAGTAGTGTTTGTAGGACAAAGCCGGTATCAAGTAAAATGGAGTCAACGGTGCAGTTGGCCTATGAAAACGTTTTGTGCTCAAAGTATAAGGATTGTTAACAGCACCATTGCTAGTCAGCCTCAAGAACAATTTGTCTCGAATCGCTTCTTGTTTGTTCTGGGGAGAGCCTGGCTGCAAGTGCAGCCGATTAAGCAAGTTGGTGCAGAGCTGCATCTTTCATAATGATGGAGAGACTCTGGTTTCTTACTCCTTTTTATTAATGTAGAATGGGGGTGGTGAAACATTGCAGAAGAATGCAAAGCACTATATGTATTAGTAACCTACGTGTCCGAGGTTGTGACGTTCTGATTGGCTTCTGACTAGCGCCTTTGATCCAAATGAAAAATATTTGCTAACCCTGCTTAATAGGAAGGGAGAACAAACAATTTGCTTATTGTTACCTTTTCCTGTTTGTTCTCTTTTTAGTACAGCTGCACACTTCTGTGCACAGCTGGCTCTTGTGCCCTTTCAGAGTGATTTGTCACAGAAAATAAAAATACTTGCCAACCTGGCTTTAACCAAAAAAATCCATTAATAGCCTTTGGCCTTTATATGCATCAAAGTGACAGTCCTACGCTGCCCCAGTAAGAGAAGCCTGGCACAAACGCGGAGCAAAGTCTGTGCTGCTGCAGGCTGCCAGCCAAAACGTTTTGTGCAGGCCAGCAGTGACGACAGTTTCCACAGGCAGAGGGTCTGCTCTGACAAACCAGCATCCAGCCACCCACTTGAATTAACACCCAGGCCTCTTCCTCTTGTCCCTTCCCACCTGCTTGGACAGCTACCTCTTTCTGATTTGATTTTTTTTTTTTGTTTGTTTTTTGTTAGTCTCTCGTGTGCCAAGTTATATTTAAACTGTCCGAGACAGTGTCCGTGGAACTTGCATTTTTAGCTACTTCCCTGTTAACCCATCCATTTATGTTTTAACTGCCTCTGGCTAGTCCAGTTTATTTTGTGTTCTTTCTAACTGGCTGAGTGTTCTCTGTGGGGCACAGCCTGTGTTTTGCATATCATCAACCACCCTGTTGGCAGCTAACAAACGTCCTAGGAATTGCTGGACTGGATCAGACCCACAGTCCAACCAGTCCAGTATCCTGTCTTTGACAGTGGCCAGGATCTGATGCTTCAGAGTGTGGTGCAAGAACCTTACAGCAGGCAGATGTGGAATGATCTGCCCTTCACACTAGGGCTCATAGTGAGCTTCAGTAGTTAGAGATTGGCTTACAACCTGAAGCTCAAAGTCACTTCCGTAACTGTTAATAATTATGGTAACTGGATAGTCTTGATGTCATGTAAATATCCACTCCCTTTATGGACCTTACTAATGTCTTGGCCTCAATCATTTCCTATGCCCATGAGTTCCACAAGTTAATTACACATCATGTGAAAAATTTATTCCTCTTAAAAGCTCTTATACACAGTCTTCCCCTGTCTGGTTCTTTGGTAAAATGTCTGTGACCAAGTGCTTTTGCCTTTCACAGCGTGCTCTAAATTGCTCAACTTGCTGTGTGGAGACACAAACTTGGCCCTTTCTTGGGTTTAACTTTTATTAATAAAGTTTAGCTGAAGCCTTATCCCCAGGCTGCTCCTACCTCAGGACTGCTCAGCCCACTTCCTAGATCCTCTCTCTCAACAGCCACTTCATCTCCCTTCCATGTAGGTGGCGTTATGAGCCGTCTGCTTAATGCTTTCCCAGCAGGTTCAGTAACTGTTCAGAAGGTGGCGTGTTCCAGGTAACATATGCATATCTATTAGATTCTCAGATCACATTAATGAACACTGTAAATGTAACGTTCCACCACGGGACTTTCCTGGCTGCTGGCATGTGACCTAATTACTGCAAGGTGCATGAGTGGCTTAATTGAAAATATTTAGTTGCTGTGTCCCTCTTCTGAGTTTAAAAGCAAACCAAGCCAAATCCATAGGGGATTGATAATGGACACACATCCTTTCACTGCCAGGCTAACTATTTCAAATGATCTAGCTTGGTCCAAATATATAAGTAGTCTTGGCCTCTACAGTATAAGAAATGAATCTCCAGGCCATGTCCTAGTGGACTGGTGTCCCTGTCACACAAAAGCCCTCATCACGGGCATCTTTATAGCTCTACTAGAAAGGCCAAGAAATGAACTAGGCGGCCCCAGCCTCTGATATTTGTATGACTCTGCAACTCAAGGTTCGAGTGAAAAACGTTTGGAAGGATAGTCTGCCCATGCTATTGTGTGAATAAATAGACATCAGTTTTCCCTCCATCCAATGTCTCTCAAAAGTACTAAACTAGGAGCGAAGAGGTGCATGTGTAAACAAATTGTTTTTCAAGACACAGAAAATGGACCATTTGGATATAACCCATCTCTACCCCAGTAATCCTTTTTACACATTTGAACTTCTAAAACGTTGTTTCAGATCATTAGAGAAAGAGAAAAGGATCGCAGAGTTACGGTGCATGCTAGAATACTCTTGCAAGAGAAAAGACTATGTAAAATTGCTGTGTTAGATGGCTTGAACTAAAGTCAATTTCCCTGTTACAGATACTCCAGAGTGAGAAGCCAGTTTGTTGATTGCTCCAGGAAAAAGAGGATGATTATTAGATAAATAATGTTCCCCACCCCTCCCCCGGTAATGGATCTATAGGCCTAGGAGTGATTTATCAACTAACCGATGGATAATACTCCTGACTTAGTGCCTGGGTTTGACTGCTGGTGTGTACTGTGTCTGTGTAAAAGGTAACTATGAGGCAAGGTATTTTAAAGATCTTTTAAAGCTTGGAGCCTCTGGTGAATTTTTCACAATATACATAAGTTGAACAAGCTGTTCAGAAATCCATCACATCTCTGTTTATTGCTTTAACCTACTGAAGGGGGGAGATCCCAGGGATGCATCTTCTATTTACTCATGTATTGAAAGCGGATTTTTTTTTTTTTTTTTAATCGAAGGGATCAGCAACAAGACATTGAGTTTTCTGTAAATTAGAGGTAAACTACTTTATCTCTGTGCCTCTAAGCAGGGAATCCCTATATGCAGGGATCCATCATCACTTTCTACTGTCTAATCATTTTCTTTAATCATTTCCCTAAACCAACTCTCAATCTTGCTTTACTGGATTCATTTTATAATCAAACCTTTTCAGGATGCAGTTTAAAATTTATATGCATACCATAACTGTCTGATGGTTCCTCTGATTTGGATAAGCGAGGAACTTCTATTGTCAGTGTGACAATTAGGCTATAAAAATGGATTTATATCAGTTTATATAGTCACGTTATGGGGTAATGGATGAAACTAACCAGAAGAAATACTGAAAATAGAACTGGACCCAGTGTCTCAGGGAGAAGGAGCCACTCTACAGGAAAAAAACAAACCCCAATTTGAAACCATACAAATGTTTTTATTATAGAATCATGTTAATGTAGGGCTGGATGAACCCTGGGAGGTATTTGTCCACCCTGTTCTTTAAAACCTCTAAGGAGCGGGTTGTGGAACCTCCCTTGGAAGCTTATGCCACAGAGTTTAGCTCCCCTTAGAGTTACAAAGCTTTTTCCCCCTAATCTCTAATTTAAATCTCCCTTGCTGCAGACTAAGGCCTTTACAACTTGTCCTGCTGCCAGCAGACATGGAGAACAATTGATTACCATCCTCTTTATTACAGCCCTTAATAATATTTGCAGACTGTTATCTGGTCCCCTCCTCAGTCTTCTTTTCTTAGGACTAAACTTGCCCAGGATTTTTAATCTTTCCTCATTGGTCAGGTTTCCTAAACCTTTTACCCTGTTTGTTACTCCCTCCAGTTTGTGCACATCTTTCCTACTGTGTGGCACCGAGACCTGGCCACAGCACTGCAGCTGAGCCCTCACCATCGCAGAGTAGAGCGGGGCAGTTTCCTCCCATGTCGTCCATACAACACTCCTGTTAATACCCTCCTGTGCAGGGCTTAAATGCAGCTGGAGCTGTCTGGATTGGAGCTCTGGTAAACATTTTCAACTCCCGTGAAGTTTTTATAGCTTGCGGGGGTTGGCTCTGGGAAATACTCTGAGAATTTAAACCCTGTTCCTGTGCCAGTTCTTGGGGCACCCGGGACAGAGAGTCACCTCATTACCCACTGCCTCTAGTGAGGGAGTCTTTCTAGTGGTAGGTGGGTATCCGCTCCCTGACCCACCAGCCTTTCAGCCACTCAAGTGCTGGCAAGTCCTGACTTTGCCTTACAGAATAACAATAGGTGCTTCCCAATCCCCATGTCTCTTTGGATCATTCCCCTGTGAACTCCAGCCCCTCATGCTGGTTATTTACAAAAATTCCACATCCTTGGCACCCAACAGTGCCAGTTTTACCTTAACCTGCCGCTCCTGTAAACCATGCAGCACTTGCGAGCGCTTATAATAAAACAAAGAAGGCTTAAATAATTGAGAATAAAGATTTAACTAGACATGAGAGAGTGGTGGAAACAACTGGTTACAAAGCAAAACAAAATGCAAACCTGGGTCTACGCTTATCAATAGTTACCTTTCTTATCTAATAAAATTTCCCCCGTGCTCTCCAACATTCACTCTGTTGCAGAGCTGGCTGGTTTCTCAAGAACCAAGGTCCAAACATTTGTGAAAGCAGTGTGCTACACAGGGTTTTCCTCAGTGAATGGGTATACAGTACTTCTCCCTCCTCTGTGTTATACTGAGAACAGCTTTTTGTTTCTATGTACAGGCAGGGTCAACCCCGTCTTCTTGTAAAGATGCTTAATTATCTTTAAGTGATTTTGATTATTGATTGCCTCTGTTTTCCTAGTCAAAGTCTTAGTATTGCACAAAGCTAAATAAATTGAGCCTTGCACTATATCACCAGCCAAATAGAGAAGCAGTGACAACTCCCCCGTGCCTGAATGGGCAGTCACTGAAACACGTTATCTCCTGGTGACTAACTTCTACTCCAAGTCTATGAAGCAGACTTTCAACATAAATACACCACTCCTTAAATATTACCTGTACATACATCTTGCAATGATTATGAATCTTGACAAGTTGTGAACTTTCTGTACATACCTTATACGTTAGTCTTTTTATGGATAAATATGCGGTAAGAAGTGTATGGTGTAGTGCAGAGGTGGGCAAACTACGGCCCATGGGCAACATCCAGCCTACAGGACCCTCCTGGCCCCTCCCTTGCTGTTCCCCCTCCACCGCAGCCTCAGCTCACTGTGCTGCCGGTGCAATGCTCTGGGTGGCAGGGCTCTTGCAGAGCCACAGCCTGACCTGGTGCTCTGTGCTGTGTGGTGGCATGGCTCCTGGGGGTGGTCAGGGGACAGGGAGGGGTGGCTGGGGCAGGTGTCCCAGGGGGGCCGTCAGGGAATGGGGGGGGGGTGGGTTGGATGGGGCAGGGGGCCTGGGGTGGGGCTGTCAGGGAATGGGGGGGGTGAGGGTTGGGTGGGGCAGGGGGCCCGGGGTGGGGCTGTCAGGGGGTGAGAAGCGGGGCGAGGGGATTGGATAGGGGGTGGGGGCGGGGGCTGGGACACACCTGGCTGTTTGGGGAGGCACAGCCTCCCCTAACCGGCCCTCCATACAATTTCAGAAACCCGATGTGGCCCTCAGGCCAAAAAGTTTTCCTGCCCCTAGTGTAGTGAGTTGGTCAGGTGTGTGTTGAGAGCTTTTTGCAAAGAGCAGGGGACCTTTTGCCAAGGGGTCCATGTCACAACACCCCAGAATGATGATAGCCTTTTTCCCAACTGCATCCCATTGTTGACTCTCATTCAATTTGTGATCCGCTGTAACCGCCAGATCCTTTTCAGCAGTATTACTGCCTAGCCATCTATTCCCCATTTTGTAATTTGTGCGTTTGATTTTTCCTTCCTAAGTGTAGTACTTTGTATTTATCTTTATTGAATTTCATCTTCTTGATTTCAGACCAATTCTCCAGTTTGTCAAGGTCACTTTGAATTCTAATCCTGTCTAAGTGATTGCAATCCCTGCCCTCTTGGTGTCATCTGCAGATTTTATAAACATAAAATCTCTACTCCATCATCCAAGTCATTAATGAAAATATTGAATAGTATCAGACCAACATGGGGCCCCATTAGATATGTCCTTCCAGTTTGACAGTGAACCATTGACGACTACTCTTTGAGTATGGTCTTTCAAACAGTTGTACACCCACCTTACGGTAATTTCAATGAGACCACATTTCCCTAGTTTGCTTACGAAAATGTCATTTGGGAGTATGTCAAAAGCCTTACTAAATTCAAGATATATTGCATCTGTTGCTTCTCCCCCATCCACTAGATCAGTAACCCTGTCGAAGGAAATTTAGGTTGGTTTGACATGATTTGTTTTTGGCTATTACTTATCACCCTATTATCCTCTGCATGCTTACAAACTGATTTCTTAATAATTTGTTCCGGTATATTTCCAAATATTGAAGTTAGGTTGACTGGTCTATAGTTTCCTGGGTGGTTCTTAACATCATGCTGTTGTGCCTTTTTTAATATTGTCTTTTTTGAGACATTGACAGCATTCCTGAACTCTTTATTCCCAGGGACTGTACTGACCAGTTCTCTGAATTTGTTAAAGTCTGCTTTTTTGAAGTCCATTATCTTGATTCTGCTGTTTTCACTCCTTCCTTTCCCTAGAATCATGAAATCTACCATTGCATGATCACTTTCACCCAATTGAATTCAGCCTTCAGATTGGTAGCCAATTCCTCCCTTTTTGGCAGAATCAAGTCTAAAATGTCTGTCCCCCTGGTTACTTCCTCCACCTTCTGAAAGAAGTTGTCCCCAGTACATTCCAATAATTTATTGGACATTTTGTGTTTTGCCATCCTATGATGGTGTCCCTTGAATAGGTTATGTGGACAGAGTTGGCAACGGGCTTTGTTGCAAGGATAGGTTCCTGGGTTAGTGTTTTTGTTGTGTGGTGTGTGGTTGCTGGTGAGTGCTTGCTTCAGGTTGGGGGGCTGTCTGTAAGCGAGGACTGGCCTGTCTCCTAAGATCTGTGAGAGTGAGGGATCGTCCTTCAGGATAGGTTGTAGATCCTTCATGATGCGCTGGAGAGCTCCACATATCTATTCAAGGGGCACCATCATAGGACCTAATTGCATCAGCCACACTATCTGGGGCTCGTTCACCTGCACATCTACCAATGTGATATATGCCATCATGTGCCAGCAATGCCCCTCTGCCATGTACATTGGCCAAACCGGACAGTCTCTATGCAAAAGAATAAATGGACACAAATCAGATGTCAAGAATTATAACGTTCAAAAACCAGTCGGAGAACACTTCAACCTCCCTGGACACTCAATTACAGACCTAAAAGTCTCAATTCATCAACAAAAAAACTTCAAAAACAGACTCCAATGAGAAACTACAGAACTGGAATTAATTTGCAAACTGGACACCATTAAATTAGGCTTGAATAAAGACTGGGAGTGGATGAGTCATTACACAAATTAAAAACTATTTCCCCATGCTAATCTTCCCCCTACTGTTACTCTCACCTTCTTGTCAAATGGTTGAAATGGGCCATCCTGATTATCACTACAAAAGTTTTTTATTTCTCCTGCTGATAATAGTCCACCTTAATTGATTAGTCTCGTTAGAGTTGGTATGGCAACCCCCATTTTTTCATGTGTTTGTGTTTATATAATCTTCCTACTGTATTTTCCACTGCATGCATTTGATGAAGTGGGTTTAGCCCATGAAAGCTTATGCCCAAATAAATTTGTTAGTCTCTAAGGTGCCACAGGTACGCCTCATTTTTTTTGGGATGAAGTGTGGCCCAATGGTTAGGATGAAAAGCAGAGACCCAAGTTCAATACCTGAGACTTCCTATGTGGGGTTGTGGGTTTTTTGTTGTTTGTTGTTTTAGGGCAAATCACTTATTACCCCCATTTTACAGAGGCTAATACTGGCCTTCCTCACATTGTGAGTTTTTGAAATGCTATGGTGATGGTGGGGAGGGGAAGCCTATAGAAGTATTTTAGATGGATAAAATACCACTTCTCCAGTGGCTTTAGCCAACTGAACTTCAGAAGTGCAGAGAAACTCACGCAAGACTGCTGTGCCAGAATGAATTTCACCCATGATTATTAATAAAATTAGAAACAATTATCTCTGAGAATTAGGTTAAAAAGTCACCTGAGATTTTGCAACCACAAAAAACACCTGTTCCTTGCTTCTCGGCTTGTAAAACTAGATTTGACAAGATCAGACAACACTTTGCTCTGCAATGTTTGCAAACGTCAAAATATGCCGAAACTTATTCCAGTTCTGTCCCGTGTTCAGTATCAGCACAATGATTTCCTTGTGGCACTTTTTCTGTGCCTTCCATGGCATATTTGCAGTTTCTTGCAACATTTCATTATTTACCTTCAAATAAAAGGGTATGACTTTTTTTAAAGAAAGCCACATTGATTTCAGAGTAAAGAAAGTTGAAAGATCTATTTTAAAAATTCTTTTATCATGAAGGATCTCCAAAATGTGCTATATTCCATACCTCTGACTACTCGATCTTTAATGATACACAGCAACACTATGAAACAAGTGAAGAACTCTATGTCCAAATGAAAACAGTAGGGAAAAGGTGGAGGTGCAAAATGTAATTACTCAACTGGAATTTGGCCAGGATACTGGGGCTGACTTATGAACAAGTCAGGAGATCTTTAATTTTCACAGCATCAGGATCTCGTTTGCCATCTCAACTGGGGACCTTTTTAACAGCACAATGCTCCTGACACTTGGTAAATCACCAACACTGCTTCCTGAGGCACTTGAGTTTTCCTTGGAATACTTTATCCAAGTACTGACGTGGCAAAGACTTGCTTAGCTTTTGCAACAATATCACATTCTGATGTGGTGGTGAAAGCAAGGTGGATATCTTAAGGGAACGTTCTGACTCTAGGATGGATTTCAGCTTTGGTTAAAGGGCTGGAAGATCCCTTTTTTTTTTTTTTAAATGTGCTGAGCTATCCAGCTATTGCATTTGCAGTGTTTTATGTTTAAATCCTAAGAGTTGTGTCATCCCCTTCAGTGATGCTATACCTGACTATTTACTTGAGTGCCACAAAATTGTTCAAGAAGAAATGTACATTTTGATTTTTTGTGTCTGCTTCACCAGAACTCAAGTGAAAGGTTCCATCCTACAGTCCTTACCAAGGTGAAACTCCCACTGGAATACTGAGAGTTTTGCCTGAGTAAGGAGTGTAGAATTAGGACCTTAATGTCTGCAAACTTTTAAATGAAAATGGGTAGCAATGAACAATAATACCCAATGCATGAAGAAGTGGCGAAAGGGCAGGTATCCATGCGAATAGCTGTCACAATGTAGCAGTGAAGCATTTATATTTGTAACTTTGGTTTCCATTAGAGAGACATACAGAGTGTGTTCACTGAGAAAGGGGTGAACTAATTTGACTGCAAAGTCAATGCTATAGCTGGTGACTAATAAAACCTCTACCTCAAAAGAGGTAAGTAGTTATGCCTAAATCGTGACAATATGCAGTTTGGTTCTTAAGACCACAAAGTTACACCCCCTCATTCATCTACTGATATTCTTAACTCCTTCTCCTAGCTGGCCCCTTTATAATGCCTTTTATTGAGAGCAGAATTTACACTGCAGAATGTAGGCATAATAAAGGAAGAGTTTGCTCAAATTATCCAGAGTCTGATGTGATTCGTTTCTTCACATAGGAGTTTCTGTGAATGTGCTCACACAATTAGAAGCAGATTTGACGTCTAAACTTTTTCTTTGTAAGTGGCAGTGTTCATTGCTCTCTAATCCCCTCCTTGTCAATACATCCTATCCCCAAAACATCAGGTATAAACCCTAAATTCATGTCCACTAAAGTGATTTTAACAAATACACTGTAGATGTAATACATCAGAATAATTTCAACTTCCAAGCTCCTGTTCATGGGTTCTGTGTACCCTGGTCAAGCTGAGCATGTAGTAGGAGGAATCCTTTCAGAAAGGGAAATACTGTACATTACTCAGTTTTAAGTGAAAGGCTCTGAAAATAACACACGTGGTACCGACCATACCCCTTTTGCTAATCATTGTACCACATATGCTATGTATTCCTTTCATACAGCCTATGCAGAACCTAAATATATGTGATCCAAAAATGAAATGAGCCTCCTCTTAAGTTATGATTAGAGCTGGTCAGAAAACACTTTCCTAAGATATTTTTCTCCTGTTGTTCATCAGTTTCATTTTGATGGAAATTCTGATGGCTCGAGCTCTGACCCTGGTTAGTAAAGCTGTTTCAGCGATAGCTGCTCAAGAGGAAGTATGTCATGGTTAAGGGACTGGGATTTTGGAGATGGTCTCAGTGCTTGGCTCTGCCACAAATTTTCTGGGTGACTTTGGGCAAGTCACTTATTCTCTCAGTTCCCCATCTGTAAAAAGGGGATATGTCCTTTGTCTGTCTCGTGTATTTAGACTTTGAGTCCCCGTTAGAGCAGGAAATTTCTCCTTATTATGTGTATATACCGTGCCTAGCACAATGGTGTGTCAGGGCCTTTAGGCGCTACTCCAATACAAATAACACTGGAATGACTGTCTTACTTATAGCATGTGTGACGGGGCACATCAGCCCTGCACTGATGCAGCAGGGGTTAATCCTTCTCTCTGGGCCGAAGAGGCTATGCCCCCTCGGCTCTGCTGGGCGTGCTCCAGCTGGAGACAGGATATAAAATGCAGAAGAGCAGCTCTGTCTGGGCTGACTGCTGGTGAGGAAGGAGGTGTGCTGCTGACTCCTGGGGGAGGATCGCCTGCACTCCAGGATGCAGAGGCCAGCCAGCCAGAGACGGACCTCAACATATAGGCTCGGGATGCCACAGAGAAGGGAGAGACCGTGATGACCCGGAGACGGCAAGCGGTGGAAAATTGGGTAGGAAGTGACCCAGGGAAACTCTGTGAAGCGGTTGTAGAACTGTAGATTGGCTCGGTGTGTTTTGATAGGATCCTCTCCACCGACAGGGCCCTGGGTTGGGACCCAGTGGAAGGGGACGGGTCTGGGTCCCCCTATCCTGGCCACCCCCTACCACAGGGTGGTGGCCCAGCTCACCGGCACTATTGACTCTGGCCGCTAGTTCACACTGCCCTGATAGCAAGGGCTGTATTGCTGACTCTGGCCACTAGGCCACTCTGCCCTGATAGCAAGGGCTGGGCTACTGACTTGGGCCACTAGGCCATACTGCCTGATAGCAAGGGCTGGGCTACTGACTTGGGCCACAGGGCCATGCAGGCCTGAGACCGGGGGCAGCTGTAATGCACCTCTTCCCTGTCCCCAAAGGGTGACGGGGGTGTATCAGCCCCGCGACAACATATTCAAATGAAATATCATACAAATGCTTTTATGGTTGCCCATAAGTACAGCCATACTGGGTCATACCCGAGGTCCATCTAGCCCAGTATCCTGTCTTCTGACACTGACTGGTGCCAGATGCATCACAGGGGATGAAGAGAGCATGGCAATCATCAAGTGATCCATCCCGTTGTCCAGTTCCAACTTCTGGCAGTCAGGTTTAGGGTCACTCAGGGTTGCCTCCCTGACTCTTGGCTAATAGTCATTGATGGACCTATCCTCTATGAACTTATCTAATTCTTTTTTGAACCCTGTTATAGTTTTGGCCTTCACAACATCCCCTGGCAAGGAGTTCACACAACGCACAGTCAACCTGTGGAAGAAACACTTCCTTATGTTTATTTTAAACCTCCTGCCTATTAATTTCCTTGGGTGCCCCTGGTTCTTGTGTTATGTGAAGAGGTAAATAACACTTCCTTAGTCACTTTCTCCTCGCCATTCATCATGATATAGACCTGCATCATATCCCCCCTTTGGTGATCTCTTTTCTAAGATAAACAGTCCCAGTATTTTTAATCTCTCCCCTAATATGGAAGCTGGTCTATATACCTAATTATTTTTGTTGCGCTTCTCCGCACCTTTTCCATTTCTAATATGCACTTTTGGAGATGGAACAACCAGAATTGCACTCAGTATTCAAGTTATGGGTGTACTATGGATTTATATGGGGGCATTATGATATTTTGTCGTCTTTTCTCTCTTTCCTAATGGTTCCTAACATCCTGTTAGCAATAAGATAGTCTTGATAGGTGTAGCGCACACTTTTCTGAGCATTTTAGCATTTAGTCTCCTTTCAGTGCAAATAGTTATTCCAACATTCACTTCTTTTCTCCTTTGAGCTTTGGATGGCACTAATGAGGCCCCATCGCCAAGCTCTGAGAGAGATTCTTCCAGTGGCAGCATCTGGCTCTTTGGCATGCTCTACAGACAGTTGTGCTGGCAGCAACTGGAGTTTCCTTTTAGCTTTGTCATGTGGTAATCTGTCAATCGGCTCTTTGGGCTGCCTTGTTCTCCTAGATGCTTTTTCTTTCTGACAAACCTCTAAATTCTGAGTTGTTAAATGAGAGCTTATAAAATACCCCATGGGATTGTTCTCTACAAGGCATTTCCTTTGGCTTATTCCAAAGAGAATATTTCAGCAAATCCCTCTTAATTTAATAATAATAATTAATAATAAAAAAGGGCCTGATTCTCGGCTGGTGTCAATCATTGGAGTGCCAACTGATTTAGGTGGAGCAAAGGAGATTTGCCCGAGACTGTTTATAGCAACCTTCGTGGCACCCCACCTTCTATCAAGTCCTGTAAGTTAGCTGCAAGAAAAGATTGGCACATGTGCAGTACAATGCAGAACAGAAGCTTTAGCTGCCCCTCTGAAAACATGCCTATTTAGGGCCAGATTTTTAATTGGTGTAAATCAGTGTAGCTCATGGATTTCACTGGAGCTATGTCAATCCTCAGCTACCTCAGCAGAGGATCTGGCCCTTAGGATATGCTACACTCTCTTTCTTCTCCTGAGTAAGCCACTTAAACTGCATAGCTGCTATATTACAGTTTCCTAAGAAGTGTTGGCATCTGGACAGATCACATTCCATTGGACCCTGGGATGGAAAGAATGAATTCAGGAACAAAGAATGAAATCCTCAGTTCTGTACCCAGAAATCTGATATTCATGAAAGGATATGGGTTAGCTGGTAGCTTGCCCTCAACTGGACCTTGAAATTACAGGCTAAAGGGAATACTTGTATGTAACCTTCCCCTCCCCTGCCAAGAATCAGAATGTGCTGAACTTCTACAAAACTAAATACAGCTCAAGCTGACGCGTGGTAGGTGGGAAAAAAATCATAAGTGAGTTTAGTGCGATTGAAAAGCAAAAGATTAAAAGCTCTGAAATCCTGCATTTATTCACAGAACTGGCACAGCATGCACCATGACACCGGAAGGGTCTTGCAACTTTGTTCTGCAGAAACCACCTCTGTGGGTAGGACTGTATTTAAGGCTCCCTATTCTTAAATCTGTGGCCTTTTGCCTGTGACTGTCAAACATGATGCAAATTGTCAGGTAGGAGCTAGTCTGAGATCACCCACTCATTGTAATGTATGCCATCAAATGGCTGGCAGGTGAGTCTGTCTGTCATTACTGAACCTTGGGCCAGACCCAAACCAATGGAAGTCACATTTTACCAGTTCCTGATCCTGTCTGCAAAAGGTTTTGTTGCTTGCATCATGTAAGAAATCATCTGAAAAAGAATGCTCTCCATGGAAAAACTACAAGTCAAAAATTTATTTGGCCACCTCTATTTAATATAGTTCAAAGTGGAACATAAACACTGATATAAGGAAGAGAGGGAATGTCTTTCTAATGTGGGCCTATGCCCACACAGGTCTGCTTCAGATCATTTTTATTAATTTTTTTCAGACTAAATTTACTGCAAGAAGGTATCATAACTTACTTTGCAAAAACAGTGATTATGAATGAAATCTAAATGATCTTGGTTTGTGGCGCTCGGGAATCTTATCAATATTACCAAAACTCTTGTGGAAATCCAATGTCAGGGCCCAGTCCTGTAAGGATGCTGGATGGGATGCTAAGTGCAATGAAGTTAATGGAGTTATCCCAGATTTACAGCGACATAATTGAGGTTAGAATCTGGCCCAATGTGACTTTCAAATGACACAGAGAGAATGTAAATAGTACCATCTGCTTATCTCTGAGGACTTTCAAAGAATGGCAACTGTACGCATCTGCCTGGACACATGGAAGGGAGGAGAAATGACCAGGAGAGTTACGCAAATCAACCTGTAGCCTACTACCCACAAGGTGAGGCCCGTAAAAGCAGTCTATAATATTACGGGTGCTATAGCAAATGTGGGGTGGGGTGGAGAGACTGAGGCACTTTCTTCTCTCCTCAAGAGTGACACAAAGTTGCTCTCTTCTCTGCTTGCTCCTGGGTCACAGGGACGATACCGGTGTTGATGTAAGAGGGTGAGTGTATCCGAGAACATAAACTGATGCTAAAACAATGCTACACCTGCGCTGGCTCTATGTCATGTTCCTATCGCCCTGTTGCAGAGTGGGTATGACATCTTGCTGTTTGTTTCCATAACGTACAAACAGAACCACTCCCTTCTTTTCTGTTGCATTCCCACTGGCTTTGTAACTTTTTTCTGTGTGTGCGCGCACACACGCACGCTCTCAGGTCAGGGTTGCAGTATTTAGGCCACTTCCCATGAGGGATTAGTCTTTGCGAGAAAAATCAGGCCATGGTGGAACATGCTCTTGTGTCATATTACCAAGCCCTATGCTGAACTCAAATAGGCCCTGACTGTGCTGATGGAAACAAGCCTTTGTATAATCTCGTGTGTCCTCAAGGCCATTGTCATACATATAAAGGGAAGGGTAACCACCTTTCTGTATACAGTGCTATAATATCCCTCCTGGCCAGAGGCAACATCCTGTTACCTGTAAAGGGTTAAGAAGCTCAGCTAACCTGGCTGGCACCTGACCCAAAGAACCAATAAGGGGACGACAAGATACTTTCAAATCTTGGGAGGTGTGGGGGGGAGGGGGGGAAGGCGGCTTTTGTTTGTGCTCTTTTGTTTACGTGTTTGTTCTCTCTTGGGACTGAGAGAGAGCCCAGACAGCAACCCATCTTCTCCAACCCATCCTAATCTAAGTCTCCAATATTGCAACCAGTATAGGTAAACGAGGCAAGGTGGATTAGTTTCTTTTGTTTTATGTGAATTTTCCCTGTGCTACGAGGGAGGTTTATTCCTGTTTTCTGTAACTTTAAGGTTTTGTCCAGAGGAGGATCCTCTGTGTTTTGAATCTGAATACCCTGTAAAGTATTTTCCATCCTGATTTTACAGAGGTGAATTTTACCTTTCTTTTTTTTTAATAAAATCCTTCTTTTAAGAACCTGACTGCTTTTTTTCCATTTTTCCAAACCCCTGGATCTTGGGTCTTTGATGATTTTGTAACAAATTGGTTAGGATGTTATTCTCAAGCCTCCCCTGGAAAGGGGGGGTGTAGGGCTTGGGGGGATATTTTGGGGTCTCCAAGTGGTCTCTTTCCCTGTTTTTTGTTTAAAATGCTTGGTGGTGACAGCATACTGTTCAAGGACAAAGCAAAGTTTGTACCTTGGGGAAGTTTTTAACCTAAGCTGGTAAGAATAAGCTTAGGGGGTCTTTCATGCGGGTCCCCACATCTGTACCCTAGAGTTCAGAGTGGAGAACAAACCCTGACAGGCATGTTCTAACATAACTTCATTTTTCTAGTGAAGATCAGCCCTGAGGTGGGTGGCCTGGGCAGTGGAGGTCAGAACTACTGTCGCTAATGGCTGTGTCTTGAGGGATGGGAGAGGGGGGGCACTCTTCCTCCAGCGGTATTAGCACCAACTTCACTATGCCTGAGGGGCCCCAGCTTCTAGAGGCAGAATGGGTGGTATCCGCTGGCCTGGGAGGTGGCATGTGCCATTTGAGCTCTTGCTTTAGACCAGTGGTTCTCAAACTTTTGTATTGGTGACCCCTTTCACACAGCAAGCTTCTGAGTGTGACCCCCCCCTTATAAATTAAAAACACAATTTTTAAATATTAAACACTATTATAAAAGCTGGAGGGGAAGCGGAGTTTGGGGGTTGTGGAGGCTGGCAGCTCATGACCCCCACGTAATAACCTCATGGCCCCTTGAGGGGTCACACACTCCAGTTTGAGAACCCCTGCTTTAGAGCTTAGTGTAAGAGCGCTGTTTGGCTGAGGAGGGGAGAGCAGCTGGAGCTCCCTGACTAGAACAGAAAAGGGTGGGAAGTTGGGCTGGGTAAACCTAGGACACCCTCTCTACAGCTGCTGGAACATTCCTGTCCTAGCACTTAGCATTTCCTGGTAGTGGTGTCCTCCTTCCACAGTGACTCCTTTCCCAGCCAGCCAGCAAGTTCTGTTATCAAGAGAATGGTATTAAATATTTATCCCAGAACTTAATAGAGCACTGAGTCGGTCTTACATCAGGTTAACCTTGAAACAGAAATTATGCTTCTAACCAAATTTCCCAGAAGCTATTTGAAATATCTCATTCCAAAGTGTAATGTTTTGAACAACACTGTCTACCCTGAGCGAGTGCGTTCTTTCTCAATTGTTTATAACGACTCACTTCAAGAACTCTGTGGGTTGGAAGGAAGTAGCACAGTGTGAACTACTGTATCTCGTATTCTGCCAACCCCAGCGGCAGTCAGCTTTGCAAGCCCATAACTTTCTGTCACTTCTCTGTTTTAAAAGCAAATGTGAGTTGTGCCCACCCCTGGGCCCGAGGAGTGCAAGTTGGCCATTTATTCAGATTCTCTGTCAAGGATTACAGTGGGTTCAGCTTCTTCTCTCTCCCCCGCCCCATGTCAGATGCTGTCTTCATTCTTTCCTCATGTCATTTAGTATAAAGATTTCAACTCATTTAACCTTGAATGTAGTCATTAGTTAGGCAATTAAAATTAAAAGGTGAGTTAATGGGTAGTGTCAAACATTCAGAGAAACATCTGGTGTAATAAAAGTGTGCAGTTTAACTTATGAATAATTGAGCCCCATTTTTTTCAAAGCTTGCTTAGCTAACAAGTGGAGACTGTCTGAGTAATGCTGCAATCTCGTGTGTGTGTGTGTGTATGTGTGTGTCCCGCTAACACCCCACCACCCAACAACGGGCATTCTCCTCACGCCACATTGCCAACACCAAGATAGTGGAAGTGCTACATGTCAGGTCTAAGGTCTATTTCCAGAATGGTTTATGTAATGGCCAGTTCTGGTCATTGCTACTAGCTCTTTGATTTAATGGCTCCCGATTTACATGACTTTAAATCAAATGGAATTGCTGACTTTTTTTTAAAAGAATCAGTGTTCGCTCCTGAGTGTATTTGATGTTGGACATTAATGCCAAGGATTTTGATGACTCAAAATGCTTGAATTCTATCACCAAGCATAATTAACTCAGACATTTTGGCAGGCAGTTGATGTGAATGAACAACTTCACTAATGCATTGAAGGTAATACTGTAAATATTGAGTGGAGTTGAAAGAGGGATAATATATTTGTCTAATTACTGTAGAAGTGTCTGAGGATGAAGTGATTTCCTTCCCTCCCCCCATATATACGTACACAAATGTACAATCTCCTAACCAGAGTCACCTGCTACCAGAGGAGGGAAAAGAGCAGAAGGCAGATGGGGTGAACTCTTAATTGGGGCTAAGTCAATGGGAGGTTTGCTATTGACTTAGTGGGGCAAAGAATTCACTGCAAAGCATCTCATTCTTGCAGACCTAACTTACCAAGGAAATGCTTTGATACTGTGGTGTCAGGTGCTGTGGAAAACTCCTATCTAGTCTGTTCTCATCTTCTTAGCATAAATCTAACTTATGCAATATGGCCCTGGTCTTTCAAGAATCTCCATGTGGTCAGACACTTGGGCACATGTAGTCCCACTGAAGTCACTAGGGTTCCATGTGGATGCAGGAATCTGCCTACATAGAGCTCCTTGTTGGGAAGAGGCCTGTATTTTGAAGTTGCTAATCAACGGAATTTCCATCATAGATTTCAAAGCCAAAAGGGACCATTGTGATCAGCTAGGTTGTGACCACCTGTATCTCACACACCATAGAACTTCTCCACAATAATTCCTAGAGCACATCTTTTAGAACAAACATCCAATCAGTGACGGTGGTTAATTACTCACTGGTTATGCCTTATTTCAAGTCTGAATTTGTCTAGCTTCAGCATCCAGCCATTGGCAAGGGACTGGGAGAAGTATAACACAATGCATTTTGCTTAATTCTTTAAAATGGAGGCGTGGGGGGAAGCTGACACGATGACCTGGAACTGTTTAGAACTGGCTAAACTGAATAGTCTTGGCTAGAGTGTTGTGCCAAAAGTGATTCTGCCCCAAATTTCCCTCCATCAAGCTAATTTCAGGGTTTTTTTTTAAAAAAATTCCTCTTAAAAACAAATATTGTGCACAAGGGACTCTAATACTTCTAGGATTTTCTGTTTCATGTGTGGAACTATATTTTGAGTGGAACTATGTAAAACTATGCTAAACAAAAAAGATTCCTTTGTCAAGTTTAAAAATTACAATAGTATCAAGCCAATATGAACAGAGAAAAACATTAGCACCTGGGTCTCTTTAGTATACCTCACTTGTTAGAGGGAGAGGAGTGGGATTGGTTGGAATAAAAATAGAGGAAACGAGAAAAATGGTCACTGAAATAAAGAATCAGCACACTCTCAACATTCAAGCCTCCTAAAAGGAGGAAACTGATTCTAGCCAAGTTTTTGACAATTGTAATGTTAGACTACAAAACAATTATACCTATTCAACAATTAGTAATTGAAGAAAGTAGCATAGCCCCCCCCCAAGCAAATCAAATATATACAAACCAAATATTAACTTTTTTTTTTTTAACAGTGTCTACAGGACACAGGTGGGTCCATAACTGCTGCAATAATTAACTTTTTTTTTAATAGCCTCTCAAATATAAACACTTCCACCATTAGCTTAGAGAAGGGAAATAAATAATCTCTCACCTAAAAAAGTTAACGGCAAACTATGAGCCAATTTATAGTTCAGTCTCCCAGTTCTTTTGTGCGCCGAGATTGCCCCTGCCATTCTGCTAGATTTTTTTGCTTGCACTCTCAGCTGCCTGACTGCCCCTTTAAAACTAAATCACTATTCCTCATTGCTTGGAACCCACCATGATATAAAATTGTCCCTTGAATATTTTCAGATATTCAATGCGAAAGATTAACACTAATATAAAAGTGGTGAAATAGAGTACATAGGAACCGGGAAATGAAGAGTTACGTCTGAAAACTCAAAAATTGTCCATCCCTTGGTGCACATTTACCTCTCATAAATTTTTCAATATTATATTTGGTATAATATACATACAAACCTGAATTCTTATACAGCTTTCAATATAGTACAATCTCCAGACTTGGCTTGTTTTATAGATCTCACTGAGATTTCAATCAAGACAAGTTTGAACAAAATTTTAGCTGCTGAGTTATGAATGTATAAAATTGCTGATCTGAATATACAGGGCAAGTGTGTCTTTGTACATGTAGAATTCAAGAACAGCTGAAGAGATTTTGCTCAAACAAACAAGCTCAACTCTGAGCAGACACCAAGTGTAGAACTTTTTTCAAAAAAATTCTTTTGGGGTGAAAATTTGGAAAAAGAGGGATTTTATTCAAAGCCACATTTTAGCCTTAACCATAAATAAAGAATTATTTTAAACTTTTAGAGCAAAAAGGAGCACCTGACAAATGCTATGGCTTGTAAAATACTTTTATTTGCATGTTCAGTTATATTTAAAAGGTCAAACAAATGTCTTTTTTTCTTTATTACCGCCCCTTCCAAAACAAACTCCTTCACACTGGAAGTGCTATCTCAACTGCAACTTGAGTGTTGTTATTGAGATATAACAGAGCTACAAGTGACAGTGTTTCCACTGTAATAACCTGTTTGATTTCATTTTTGCCTTAAACTTTAAAAAATATTGTACATTTTTTCTTTCAGCCAGAGAGTGTTTAAATAATGGATCAGTGAAGAAATTATTATGAGATAATATAGCTGATGTTGATATTTATTGACTTCGTTGGTAGCAGGTCAGGGCCCCTTTTTCTTACATACGGTGCATCCTTTAGATAACATCCCTAAATAAATGTGGACCAGCAACTAATCTATCATAAGAACATACTGCATCTTGTTATAGCATAGGGTATGCTTGTTAATGCTTCTCTTAATTTTTCAATTACACTTTTATTAGGCTTATCAAATATTCCCTTCCGACTTGTCAGTAATAGCTCTCAAAGATGGAAGTTGAGCAGTGTAATTTTGTGTGTGCGTGTGTAAATGGCATTACTATAAATTTTCTAAGGCAGAGACGATGGTTTTATTCTCTCTGCAATGCACCATGGACACCTATGGTGCTAATTATAAACATTAATATCATTGTAGACAATTTCTTGTAGCATTTTGATTAGATCCCTTTGTTTCTCCATCATTTGTGCAGTCACACACTATAAAATACTTCTGATGAACCCATTTCACGATAGGTTTTTAAGTTTTAAAACACAGTTTGCTATTTAGTTATACTATCTTCATACTGTTCCTCATGAGTCCTGTTTATTAATAGTCCTCTGCAAGTCAGAGTTGTGTTAGTGCATGACTTTTGACTGCTACAATAAAACAAGCGTGGAAGGGAACTGGTTAGTTTAGGTACTCAGTAACGGAATGCAGAAGCTCTTGTTTCAAGGGTGCTAGTTCAAATATAGTCCCAGATGGCGTAGGCCAAACCATCGTGTGAGATGAGGGAGAAATAAGAAAATGTATCTGTGCTTACCTGAAAATCTCCTTTCTTTGAGTGATAAGGTCACAGATCCATTACAGTGGGTCATTCAGCCTGCTTGTGGCTTGGGGCAGATCTAGCCCAGTCAGCCTCTGGCAGCAGCAGAATGTCCCACCCCCTGAAGTTCTGTCCAGTCGAGAGAACTTCCACAGCCAGGATACTTTCCTTCCGCTTTTCTAAATTCATTCCCTGTTGGAGGAACTCAGAGCCATTTCGCTTGTTAAACATGGATGTTAAACTATGGACTTTACACCACCAAGTAGAATATGTTCTATTTATTGACTTTGGTTCTATGACCATGACTTTATCAAAGTCTCCATTTTGAATTTGGCTGGTCCCACCCAGAGGATTGATTTTGCACTAGCAGACCTTTGTTGTGAGAGAGACATCAGAGGTCCAATGCTAGATTTATCTGGCCCAAGAGCCACAGCTTCCGCAAGGAAGGCATAAATAGTATCCCTGCTGCCTTCTCCTTCCTATTTTTGTATTGTCCTGGGGAGCACTAGAAGAGATGGGAAAACATAGCAGAAACCTTGCCCAACTTTGTGAGCGGTCATTCAGCACCTCACATCCCGAGTCCTGATACACAATGAGGCCACAAGACTCTTTATTTGCTCTTCCCAGATGCAAAGAGGTCAAGCACCAGCCCATCAAATTGACTTACAGCATGTGAGGATACATTTGGGTGCAGGTTCTAGTCTGCTAATCCAACTCTTGCCATGTAAATCTTGGCATTCATCTTCCCTAAATGGGCAGTGCTCCAAAATCTCAATGAAAGGTATTCCAGCTGGTGGATGCTGGGCTTTCTCTTTCTGGTGCCCATTCCCTGAACTGAATTGGGAGGATTCCTTAAAAATAAACACACCTAAATCCACATTCATGAGCAAAGACTATACAATTGGACCTAGAGCTCTGCCAACGGATGGGAAGGGTGAAGTGCAGAGGAGATAATAGGAATTATTACATCGGTCTCCAGTGAACTCTGAAGCATGCCTATGTGAGATCAGAATTCCCAAGAGGCTCTGATAAGAATTGGATTTTTGTTTCGGTGACACCACTTGTTTTCCATTAGGGCCATCTTCATCCTCTGTTAATGTTCCGAGATGAGACCTTCTACCTCATTGTATTCATCCTCAGCCCATGACTGTGATTGGCTCCTTTGGTGCCATGAATGCCAACTACTCTAGGAACTATATTACTCGGTGTGCTAACTTCAGCCTTCTCTCAGTATAGAGCCCTGAACAATTAGTTCATACTTACTTTGTTCCGATGGGACCTGGTAACTTTCACGCCCAAAGGAGGGGGCTAAGGCAATGCTGGCCTGGACATGGCTGCTCGTGAAGGGACTGTGCAGTGAAGAGGCTGCTCGTTCATGTAAAAATCTCCCCCAGTTAAAACTCTTGAGCCCCTGACTGTCAGGTGAAATAGCCACATTGGTAGTGATACCAGGTTACATTTGGACTAGTGCACCCTGAGGAATCTGCTCGCCTTATAAAATGGAGGTGTGGAGGGGAATACATAGCGGGCCAAAAGGTCCCTTACTGTTTGCTGCTGTTCCTGTGGTGTGGCTGCTCTCCCTCTCACCACTCCAGACATAGCTGCCTGGGATGGAGGTGGAGGCAGGGGCGAGGCATGGCAACCTGCAGTAGAAGCTGGGAACAATAACCTGGACACTAGAGCATGGTGACCCCTAGAAACGGTTGGGAATGATAGCCCAATAGTTAGGGCACGGTGAGCCACAGTGGCTGCTGGAGACTTCTCGAAGTGACAGGAAATTCCCATCCCTCTATTACATCTTCCGAGGGTGCAGGAGGAGGGATTTATGGCTATTAGCTCATCTAGAGCAGCTGCAGACTTCTTAAATGTAGTTTCACAATCTTCAGTATGCTCTGTCTGAAAGAGTACACTGGGTTGGATGATTTTTGTGTTTTACTGTTTGAGTCTCTAACTCTGATTTGGATTGCTGGCCTCCCACCCCTCACGAGGAAGAGTTCCCTGTGCACGCGTGAGGAATCAGCACACGGCTGTAGCCCAGTCCTCTTCTGCACTGGTCTGCCACACTGCACTCTGTGAGGGTGAGCCAGGGAACCAGGTGCTGAGTTTTATCACCACGATGCACTTCAGGAAGGTGAACAGCGGAAATGGCACTGATTTTATGTCTTCATTTATTTCTCCTTTGGGAGTTTGTCCTTAATTATCCGAGGGGGGAACTAAACCGTGCTTGGAGATTGCTGCAAAAACATTTCAAGAGGATAGTGATCTCCCTAGCCACAAAAACAAACAAACAAAAAAACTGGGCTTATATGTGAGTCTATCCCTCACATCAGCCCCATCTGGGTGTCTCCAGGGCAGTGGCTCTGGGGCTCAAGGCTGGGCCCCCAGAAGCTCTACCTCTCTCCACTCAATAGGATCCACATGGGCTGGGGGGCGGGGGGGGGGGAGCAGAAGGGCTGTTTTCCCTGGAGGTCTCAGCCTGGGATATGAATAGGGATCCACTGAGGGGTCTGGGCTGGAAGGTCCCTTACCACGTTCTTTGACATTGGCAGTACTTGTATTGTGTCCAGCGCCCTCCATCCGTGATCTGTGGGGAAGGAGGTGGCTCAGCTCTGTAGTTAGAGGTATGGCTGCTGGTGTGAGCTCTGTGGATTCAGGTGCCATTGTCTACCCTTCTGCCTTCACTCCCTCATGGAGGGGCAGGGTGCTGCCTGTCTCTGGACCTAATTCTTATCCATTCCTGTCAGGAAGAGAAGAGGTCAGGCCACCTCGCCTGGGCTGAGAGAGGTGAACTGCACTCTGCCCACAGAACTGGTCAGGCTCCTATACGAGACACTCCTAAGGAGGTGAAGCAGAAGAGAGGCACTTTTCCTTTTGCCTCTGGCTTTTCTTGGCCCATCTCACTCGCTGAAACCTGCAGGGGCACCAGCAGCTGCAAATCCCTCAAATGGGGAAGTAGAGCTGAGGGGCCAGTCTTCCCCGGTGGACAAAGGCTGTTCTGAGACGCTGCTGCGAATTACACAAACGCGTATGGCACTAAATTGTTAGCCAGGGAACTTGAAATCAGGGCTGGAATTTCCCTCCGAAAAGCTATGCAGCTGGGAGGGCTGGCAGAGCTGCCGCCCACTAGGGAGACAAAAAAAAACAGGATGGTACTTCAGGAAGCTGGGATTCCCCTACTGCCAGAGCCTGCCAGGTGTGGTTCTGTCCCCAAGCTGCATGCAGGCTGAGGCACTCATCTTGTGGATTTGAGGGCCGCCGAATGAAGTAAATATCTACTAAGTGTTCTCCTGGAGTAGAGTCGTCCTCCACAGCACAATTTCCCAACGGATGTTTTTTGTGTGCATCCGGCTCTTTTGCACCTTCGGTAGGTGGTACTGAGCAACCGTTGTTATAACCTGTCAGCAGTTCAGTGGCCTCTGTGCAATGAATTGTTGGTCTTGGGTCAGTTCCAGCTCCCTGCCTTAAACATTACTGTCATGTGATGCAAGAACAAGGGGGCATTCAATGGTATTAAAAGGCAAAAAAAAATAAAATTGATGAAAGGAAAGGCTTTTTCACACAGTTAGCCGGTGAGCCCCCCCCGGCCCCCCCCACTGTTCCTCAGACATTCTTGTTAACTGCTGGAAATGGCCCACCTTGATTATCACTACAAAAGGTTTTCTTTCCCTGCCCCTCCCCCCCCCCCCTTGCTGGTAATAGCTCATCTTAAGTGATCACTCTCCTTACAGTGTGTATGATAACACCCATTGTTTCATGTTCTGCGTGTATATAAATCTCCTCACTGTATTTTCCACTGAATGCATCCAATGAAGTGAGCTATAGCTCACGAAAGCTTATGCTCAAATAAATTGGTTAGTCTCTAAGCTGCCACAAGTACTCCTTTTCTTTTTGCGAATACAGACTAACACGGCTGCTACTCTGAAACCTAACGTTGCCACATGGTATCCCTGAGACCAGCAGAACAAGAACATACAGAGTTTACAAGAGCCAAAAATAGATATCTATTTTTTCAGTAGCTACAAATCCTCATGTTTCAGCCCCCAAACCAGCCACTAATTAATAGGGACTAGGAAGCAACGTTACCCTGTGTGCAGGTTATACCGTAGCTGTCTATTTTAAGGTTCCTTGCACCTTCCTCTGAAACAGCTGGTGTGCTGGCTACTGCTGGAGCCAAGATAATGGACAATATGGACCAGTGGTCCAATCCATTATGTCCACTCCTCCGTACTATTTCTTGGACCCTTGTTTTCACCTGCATGCTATAGCAACATGCAGACAATGCCTCCCTTCAAAGTATTTTAAATAATTTTACTCCTGAATGCACAACCTATGCTTCAGAACTAAATCGCAAACACAGCGGACAGATCACATCTACCTGTTACAGATATCTGAGGACTCGGCTTCTTTTCTTTTCCTCCCCCACTTTGGCCACGTTTGCAATGTCTGACCAAAAATAATTTACACTGAATTGCTCGTTGATGCCACTGGAGTGACGTTGGTTTTCTGCTGGTGTGAGAGAAGATTTAGTCATATCTTAATTGGAGGGTGTAAAACTCGATACCTTACTTCATCCTGAATGCAATGAATCCCATATTGCCTTGATTTCATCCTCAGCAGCCTCAAAAACATGCTGAAGAGAAAAGGTAACAAGACTGGAACCGCATGCCAAATATACCATTGCTGCTTTTTAAATGATCTAGTATATTTATCCTGGCATGTTGCTTTGGGTATCTCTCAAAACCTACCTTTACTTTTTGAGGGGTTTATAGGTACAGAGAACTATTAAAAGAAAGCCTCTTGTATGAAACAAGTGGTATTGTATAGGGGTTTGCCAAAGTCAAAAATTGCACAGCCAGGAGCATGCTCCTGGGAAACCTTAGCCAAGTGAATAGACTACTTGTGTGATCAGGAGCTGCAGCATGGGGTCCATAATAACTAAACCATGGCACAGATTCAGTTAACCTGATTAAGGAAGGGGGTTCCCCCTGCTACTGGATACTTTAGCTGTATATTAAAATAGTTCATTAGCAAATACTTATATAAATATTTAGTAGGAATAATTTTGAGTATATTCAAAACCCCTAGCTTACAGCAAAAAACTTTTTTTTTTTTTTTGGATCTTCTGGTGTCTCCTGACACTTAGGATGCACTTAAGTCCATTTTACTGGATTGGTTACAATGTGCTGCAACAGCTTTCATGGAGCTAGGGAAGAGTGGCTTGCTGAAAAATGCATTTTAAATGAATGTACCTTTCAAACCAACCACCGAAAATAGTTCAGATGAAAAGTGCTATATTAGTGCTATTGTTTATTATGTATGTACAAATACACAACTAAAAAAACACTTTATCTACCAGAGATTTGGGTCAGACATCTTCAAATTAAGGGTATCCCTACACTGCAACTGGAGGTATGAATGCACCACCTGAAGGCATGCTTGAGCTAGCTTTGATCTAGTTAGCACAAGTACCAATAGCAGTGAAGCTGTGGCCGCATGGGCTAGCCTCCCAGGCAGGCACCCAGGGTCCCAGGCAGGCTTGTACAGCATGTACTGTCATGGCTCCACCATTATGGGTACCTCTGCTAGCTAGTCTAAATCTAGCTTGGGTATGTCTACACCTGCTGCAGCCAGACCTCTGATTGCAGTGTAAACAGACACACCTAAAGGCAACAATCCTGCAAACACTTATGCATATGCTTAACTTTATGCATGACATTTAATCAATGTGATTACTTGAGTATTTAAAGTTCAGCAAAGCATTTAAGTACATGCTTGACAGAGCCCCAAGTCCCTGATCCTGCAAGCTATTCTATATGGGCACCTTGTGCCCACCTGGAACACCAGTGATTTCAAAGGGACTCAGTTGCATCCACCCACCCACACAGAGCAGCTTGCAGGCTGGGGCTTGAAAATTCTCATTGAACTAAATGTGGTCTTTTCAAAGAAGCCTGAGAAGTAAGCACTTAGCTCCCTTATATTGTGGTAAAACCCCAGGTAAAACACGCTCAATTCACTGGGAATTTTGGGTGTAAAAGGAATTCAGAAATGTGCCCAGAATCTCTTTTTCTGCAAGATACGACTTGTTCTCATTATTGACTTAAATATTCTTCAAACTGTACATCACACCAGGCTCTGGGAATGTCCCTTACAAGCCCTTACCAAACCTTTTCACCAAATGTATTCTCAGCATTATGATTTGATTAAAGCCCCTCTCTTTTCCCCTATGATGAATATTTATTTTAAAAACATGAAACTCTGGGAATTATCCAAATCCTGAATCTTTAAAAATAATCAACATATTTAATAGCATTACAGCTGCAAAAAGAAAAAAAATGTAGCTTATCAGTATCCTCCACTATTCTGATATTATATATTTGTCCATTAAAACAGTTTATTCTAATCTTTCTACTGTAAATCTCTGGTTTCCTGTTAAAACGGCACTTATTTAAGAAGCAAGAAGAGGCAGATTGTCTTCATGATGACCCAAGAGCATCCCCTGGTGTATGTTTATGGTAACACTACAGTATTCTGTACCTCTTTGCATTGTGCAAGAATAACATTTCTAAAGTAAAGGACAAAAACCCATTCATGGAAATCACCTCTGACCGGCGGCATTAGATGTAAGATGATAAGAGTGCAAATATAGACTGTGAACACTCACTCACATGAAGAGCTGAGTTGAATAGGAGTGGATGACACTAAACACCTTGCAAAGCCAAGCCCTTAAGTGCTGTATTTATGGATTACTGAACTGGAATTCACCCAGGTTCAGTTGAATTCTAACCCTTTTCTAATTGAAACAATGGGGGATTTTCAAACATAATCAATTAAACAGATTTTTTAAAATAGAAGATTGACCGTACAGGAAACATTTGCTGGGGCAATCTGGCACTACTATGTCCCGCCACCCACAGCAGCAGCAGCAGCAGGAGTTTGGGTGTGGGAGGGGGCACAGGACTGGGGCACGGGAGGGGGGGAGGGCTCTGGTCGACGCTTACCTCAGGGTGGCTCCCTGGAAGTGTCAACACCCCTCAGCTCCTAGGTGGAGACATGGCCAGGCAGCTCTGCGCACTGCCTCCACCTGCAGGCACTGCCTCTGCAGCTCCCATTGGCCGTGGTTAAACGGCCAATGGGAATTGTGGAGCCGGTGCTTGGGGCAGAGGCAGTGCACAGAGCTGCCTGGCCATGCCTCTGCCTAGGAGCTGAAGTAGGGTGGACATCACCACTTCCAGGGAGGCGCGGAGCCTGCCAGCCCTGCCAACTGCCCCCCGCAGCACCAGCAGGAGTCCCAAGCCGTGCACTGCCGTCCACCCCCCCAGCACCCGCAGTGCCACCCGGGCCACCCCCCACCCCAGCACCCACGGTGCCACCTGGGCCACACCCCCTTCCTGCACCCGCAGACCGACCCCCCCCCCCCAAGATTTAATCAGGGGTATATGCTACAAGTCATGGACAGGTCAAGGGCCATGAATTTTTGTTTACTGCCCGTGACCTGTCCATGACTTTTACTAAAAATTCCCGTGACTAAAATGTAGCCTTAGTCATTAAGGGCAGATACTATTCAGTACTGATTGAAATATCTTATCTTTCTTTCTGCAATTCCTAGCTTCTGATTTGTGTTCATTACTATTAGTTTCCCCTTCCTTCCATTTGTTCTATATGTTTTAACTTTTTTCATAGCTGCTTTCAAACCCAAATTTCAAAATTTTCCAAAACTTTTTTTTTCATTTCTAAAACAGTTTTTCTGCAGGGAAATTTCATTAAAATTAATATGATTTCACAAAAAAAGCTATTTTAACAAAACTGAATTCTGACCAGCTCTGTAGAATCGTCACTAATAGTGCAGAAAAGGTAGAAGTATTCAATAAATATTTCTGTTCTGTATTTGGGAAAAGCCAGATACATATTTAGATAACATGATGATGAAATACTTTCCATTCCAAGAGTAACTAAGGAAGATGTTAAACAGCAGCTACTCAAGACAGACATGTTAAAATCACCAGGTTCATATAACTTGTATCCAAGAGATGCAAAAGTTCTGGCCAAGGAACTCTCTGGGCTAATGTTGTTTTTCAGCGAGTCTTGGAACACTGGGGAAGTTCCACCAAACTGGAAGAAAGCTAATGCGTGGCAGTATTTAAAAAGCGTAAACAGGATGACCCAGGTAATTATAGGCTTATTGGCCTGACATAAATCCTGGGCAAAATAATGGAAAAACTAATATGGAGGGTTTATGGAAAATAGATCTTGTCTCTAACTAACTCGATTATTTTTTTTTGGAAGAGGTTACAAGTTTGAATGATAAAGGTAACAGGGTTGATGTAATATAATTAGGTGTTTGTAACGCATTTGACTAGTACTGCACAACATTTTGATTAAGAAACTAGAATGATACAAAAATCAGCATGGCATACATTAAATGGATCAAAAACCGGTTAACTCTGGCTAGGTCTCAGAATGTAATTGTAAATGGGGAAGTATCATCCAGCAGGTGTGTTTCTAGTGGGGTCCTGCAGGGATCAGTTCCTCCCTCTACGTTACTTAACATTTTTATCCGTGACATGTAAGA